>NC_087395.1:7350000-7497500 GCF_031307605.1 Tribolium castaneum | reverse complement strand
GTGCCGAAGAGTAGGATGAAATTATCGGAAAGAAGACTTATGTGTGTGAAGTAGTGTGCGTTTTGTGCAAGTGATAGTTTCTTAAAATAAATAAAAAATCATGTGTCTAGACGATGGACAATATGAAAAAAGTTTATACGAGTGTTTTGATAAAAGACTGTTATCATATAAGAACTGGGTACATTCATACCCATCTCCATGGAGTTTAGCAAAAGCGGGACTGTTTTATATTCAAATATCTGATTGTACCCAGTGTTTTGTTTGTGGAGTAATAATTTCACGATGGGAAAAAAGTGATGATGCGTTTATGGAGCATAAAAAACATTCTCCAAAATGTGGATATGTGAAATTGCTTTCCACAGACAAAACTACAATTCAGAAATTCAAATTAGTTACTAAAAATAGCATTGTTGTAGTTTTATTTTTTATAGTATTTGTATTCATATATTATTTATGTGCATAGGTAATGTGATGCAGACTTGTTAACCTTGATCAGTGTCGGGCGCGCGCCAAAGGCGAGGTAAACTAAAGGTTTCAAGAGGCGTCTTGATTTAATTAGTTTATAATTAAATAAGTGGTAGAATAATATGGAGGATTTATAATAGATTTAAGGATATTTAATGTACTACCTATAATATTGATGAAATAAAGTGTTTTAATCGATTCCTTATAGTTTATTTTATTAAAAAAACAATTCATAATAATAATAATTATCTATGTAATATCCGATGAATTAATCCAAGAGTTATGAGTTTTATCCATTCCACTCCACTTGACGAATAAACGGTTACCTTTCTTTCGTAAAACTTTCTCAACGAGATATACATTCGGATATTTAACTTTTTGTAATTCTTCAGTGTAGAAACCTCCTCGTATTGTTTCTCCAGAAACATCTTGTAGCAAATAAGTTCTAGGATTAGTATTTTGAACCTTCGAAACTGTAAATACTTCATTACTCCAATTTGGGGTGTACCCTTTCTTAAAAAGATGTCGATGTTTACTAATTCGAACAAAATCACCAACTTTAAATTTGGGTTTATAAATGTCCATTGTTTTAAGATGACTATAAACTTGATCCAAAACTTTGCGTTCGTTTTTCTTATTTATTGAAATCGGTTTTAAACCAGTAGTCCTATGTCTGGTATTATTGTATTTTTTTATTATGTCAGGTAAAATGTTTATCCAGTTGTAGTGACCTTGCACCGAAAATTCTTTATACATCATTCCCTTGATTGTTCGATTCACGCGCTCGACGACACTACTTTTTAAATTCGAATAAGAACTGTAGTGATTAATTTTGTATTTATTCATTAATTGTTGAAAATGTTTATTGTAAAACTCCTTTCCCAGATCTGTTTGAATGTTTTTAGGAACGTTACGTCGAGTTTTTAAAATTTCACTCATTGCATTTACAACACTTAAAGCCGACTTATTCTTTAATGGAACAGCCCATACAAATTTAGAAAAAACATTGATAACCATTAAGATATACTTAAAGCCTTTATTGACGCGTGAATATGGTATCATTTCAACCAGATCGAGTTGCAATAAATCATTTAAACCTTTCACTATCACACGTCGTCTTTTAAAGTTCACTCTCGCCGGTGCATGTAGTTCATTAACAACTTGACGCTTAATATTTAAATCACTACGCTTCATGGTGGATTGGTACTTTTAAAACTATTTCTATATATATCGGTTTAGCTTCTGATGTTTTGGGTCCATATTTAAATGATAGTTTGTCACCTTCACGTAAAATTTGACCAATTAAATTCGTAGTTTGTTTCGAATTAATTAATGCAATCCACCCGCTCGATGGACTACCATGTACAGACGTAATCGTTGCTTCTTTTAATGGGAAAATATAATTCGTACCAATATTAAATAATACAAAAAGTTTTTTAGCTGGATCCAGTGTCCCAAAGAGTGAGATTGTGGTATATGAGAAAGATTTGACACGTTGTAAAGTTGTCCGAATTCTGTGTTCACTAATGTGTTCACCAAATTTATCTAATGTCATATTCTTGTCTATTGAATGAATAAAGTATGTAGAAATACTAACTATAAAATATAATGTGTTTGCAATATATACAAGTCGTCTCTAAATTATTAACGAATTATTTTCGATTCACGCAATTCTGTTATGATGCGATTGATTTCATTCATATGATTATTATTACCAGCTACTGTCGATGATAATAAAAGACGTAGTCTATTTACGAGTGTGTTGGGATTTTTGTAGGGAACAAATTCTAAATTTTTATCTGTTAAAGCCAATGTGCGAAGAATACCACCACCCTTAACTCTTTTTGATATTGGTTGGATACTACTTGTCGGAGTTGATTGTTCATGACCTTGAGCCTGCAATCGTTGTATTGCAGGTATGTTGCGAAGTCGCGGATACTGTTTACGTGCTGGTGGTGGTACGAGAATTGAAAGACTACTACTGCGGCTTCGTTGCTGGACAGGAGTCGATTGACCTTGATCGGTATCAAGGCTTTCTTCAGTATCACTGTAAAATGGCGGCGACTGAGATGCACGGTGTTCCTGAAGCGGTAGTGGCTGTCTCGAAAAATGTCGAATAATTGTTTTATATTTGTTCCCTACATTACCCAGAATTTGTGCATTTGGTTTATAGTTTTTTCTGTCTGCATTGGTTCGAATGACAATATTTCGATAAGTTTCTAAATCTGATTGAGTATAATTAGTTGGATTTTTTTTAAATAATAATTCATACAATCCAGGTGTATCAGGATAAGCTACATTTTGAACGATTACATGATCGTCTTTGAAATCAATTTCAGAATTGCCAATAAAAAATTTATTTGCCTCGGTTCCATGTCTCACACCATATTGATGATCAAATTTGTTTTCTGTGTCAATAATCATATCTTCAATGTACTGTCGAGGTAAACCGGTCCATTGTTTAAGAAAATGGCGAAATGCATCGGTTTTTGACAAATTTATTAATGTTTCTTGCAACTTTCCAATGGTCACGTTCCTGAGTGACTCTCCCTCCTCTTTGGGTGTGCTAGCAGCCGCATGTTGTCGCATTAAACTGAATCGTGGATCGAGCGATGTAGTACTACGGCTTGTAGTCGTTGACTCAAAAAGTCGCTTCGCCTCCGGTTGCTTGATCTCATGATGAATTGATATTTTTTCCTGTTTTGGGACAACTTCGCGTTCATGTTTAATTTCAGAAATTAAACTTTTTATTGGATCGGTTAGAGGTTGAATGTGGGTTGCGAAACGTCTTTGCGAACTTGCAATGTGTGAAGATAATGATCGTACTTTTTGTTTAACGTGTCGTCTTGCCTTATCCAGCTCTAAAGCTAAACGTTTATCCATGTCGATCGTCGACTAATAAATAAATCTTTTGTCAAACATTTACATTTATATTTTAATGAACTGATCAAAACCGTTACGATAACGCCCATTGTCTTGTTCAGCATCCTTATCAATAGTAACAAATCCATACGGTTTTTGCCAACACTGTGAACACATTTTCTGAAAGGTTTCAAATGACATATCTGTACCAACGTGATCATTAAAAATATGTTTTAAATTTAATACATCTTGAGGAAAGATAATTATGAAATTAGCATTATCACGAATTAATTGTTTCTGAATGGAAGAATACGTTTGGCTAATAAATATACAATCAATATTATAATGCCTACCAAAGCAAAAATAATCACGTATTATATTTTGGTTACAAGTGACTACATCATCAAATATTATTACGGAATAGGGTTTGATTTCTTTAGGAGGAGGAATTTCGGCACCATCTTCATATTCATAGTAACCGACTTTATCGAGAGGTGCCAGAACCGATTTTAAAAATTGATATTTTGGTTGTTGTAGCGTTTTTGAAAATAAGTAAATGTCTGTGAAGCGTAATCCATTTGGATGCAGCAAGAGACTTAATATCACATTTGTTTTTCCACATCCAGAACGTCCAACCACTAGTCCTCTTTTTACACTATTATTGAATAAAGTATTATGTTTAGGAAACTGTTGATAGGGTACACAAACTGAATAGTCGTGATTAGAAATTTTTAATAAATCTTTTTGTTGCACAAGTTTCATTGTTGACTTACAAAATACAAATAAAAATACTTTACACATTACATCAATTATAAATACATAATAATAATAACTATGTAGTATAAATAAATGGTTACATATCGTTACATATCTACAATAAGGTAAAATTCAATCAGTGGGTTCCACATATTTTTGCAATTCTCTAATTAGAGAATCTAAATTTCGATCTCTATCAATATCGTAATGTCCCCAGGCTAATGTATCAATTGAATTACCTAAAATGTATCGTTTATCATCGAAATTAGACAGTGCTATTTTATTCCTTAATTCGGTATACATATTATGTAAATAAGATTTGAAAACGTTCATAACACAGAAAACTGATGAAGATGAAGGATTTGTTGCAATTGCTCGATATTGTAACAGTGTTAGAGATTTATCAATTACATGTTTACTTACACCTTTAGCCTTTTTAATTAAATCATTCACTGTTTGCACACAATATGCTTTGGCACCGGTGCCATAAAGTAGTACAATTGGTACACCAGCATACTCATCTTTCATTTTACCGATAACAGACACAGTTTTAGGAATACCATGAATATTATTCTCGGGATAATTTGAAGTATCAAACCGATCAATATTCTGCTTAATATCATTATATACGTTTTCCGTATAAATTTCTAAAATTAATGAATCCGTATCCGTATACAAAAGCTGTACATTATTTCCATACTTAACTTTAAGGAAATTATAAAAAAAGTCATACATTAAAGTTTTTGAAATTTCCAATATACTGAATCCTACATAAATAGGTTTATCATACGTTACTTGAACTTTATTCATTTCTATTGCAACTAAATTTTCAGTAAAAATAGAACAATTTTTAAATTGTGGTTTGGCTATCCATGTCTCTGCTCCATACTTGTGACCGTTCTTTTTCCAATGTGTAGCCAGTTTAATATCTACCCGATTATCGACATTTTCCATGGTTTTTCCATACACACTATTATTCATGAGTTTAAATAAATCTTTTTCAAACTTATTTTTAGTTTGATTTCGTAATTTCGTATTTAAATCAATATATGGTTTGAGCCATGACGATTGATTGAATTTTAGTACTCTATGAATTTTTGTCAATTCTAGTCCATTTTGTAGAGCTTGTTTTAAATTTCGATAGTGTATTATGTAGTTTGTTTTAGCACATAGATTTGGAATGAGTTTAGCACATTTTCCGTTTGGTGGAATTAAATTTTCAGGTAGAAATGGCATATCATTATGAGAGTTGTGTAAATGATGAGGATAAGAGATATCTACTTCAAGGACATAACCTTCAGGTGTGGTATCAGTCAAATCCATAATACTAAGTGAATTAATTTCGTCTTGCGTTAGCCAAGTAAATCCACCTAAAGGGAGTACTTCACTCATAGCCCAACCATAGAGATTTGTTGCATCGAGGTATAAAATGTATGATGTCGGTTTCGAAGGGTCATAATTTGGAAGAAATTTATTATTTGCTTGAGCCGCTCGTTTAACACATGTACTAACTCCCCCACGAATCCCTTTTTTGAAAAAATGCAACATATCTATATCAGTCAATAATTCTAATTTTACATGGGTAAATTTAAGCATAGCATTCCAACTAAGAGATGGTGCTGTCACGTAATGTGCTGGATCAAGTTCATAATGCTTAAGGCACATGTTTCGAAAATTCTCAAAGACATCAGCTAATAGCAAAATATCACTTTTTAAATAGAGATCAGAATATTCGCCTAGAGTCTGACAATGGAATGTATTCCATACGGTATTAGCTCGTTGATAATCATCTTCAGAAATATGCTCATCGCGAAGTTTATCGTAAAAATCAATTTTTTGTGGTAATTCCGTGAGATCTAATTTAGAAAAATCATCGATAAATGAATATGGAAAAACCCCTTTCTGTCTAATTAACTGAAATTCTCTGTCAACGGGAAAGTATCGTTTTACTTCCATACATTGAGCATCATCCAAGGCTGCTGCCAGTTTTTCTAATGAACATGCCAAAAACTGAAAACTATCTATAAAACGCAAGTGTAAGTGCTCTTTGACTATTCGATTGTTTGAATTTAGATATTCGCCTACACAAATTTTTTTTGAAAATGTAATATATTTCTCTTTAGTTTTACCAAGAATATTAATTTCACTTTCTTCAAGGGCCAACTCTTTAATGAATAAGTGACTATCATAATTTGTTAAATTATGAAATACTATCGGAATAAAATTTGGAATTTGAAAATTCAAGTTACAATTACTGTGCGCGGCGGACCTATAACGACCCGTTAAATGACAGTGATCTTTTACTTTAATATCATTCTGTTGAAAAGGTTTTTGACAAATATGACATTCCGTTGCCGTAAGATAATCAAACTCTTCTTGAATAGTTAATGGTAGCATTGGTTGTACAATACTTAAATACTTTGTATAAATCTCTTTCAAATCTATTTCTAATGCTGTAATAAAGTCAACCACAGATGACTGTCCTCGAAAACTTTGGAATTTAGATAATTGATCGTTATATGAACATTTAATGTAATATGCACATGAATATGGTTGATGGAGAAAAGTTTTTATAGAAAATGATTGATTTGGATTTGGTGCAACTGTACTCATAGGTTTCAATAAACATTCGAAATCAGCATAAACAATAAATGGGATAGTCATTTTATGATGATAATTTTGAAATTCTAATACATTAGCGGGAACATTATAACCAAATCTATTTGTTATTAATTCATTATTTGGGATTCTAGCATAAAGTTTTCCACAATCAGTCGAAGAATGTCTATCTAATAAAGCTTGGGTTGTGAAATATTGTAGACATCCATCACAGAAAAATTTTGAATGATGATGTTTTGAGAGTTGGGAAGATACTAAACGTGGCAAATTAGTTATTGTACAGTAATGTTGATTACCATCGTTATCACTCAACAATAATAAATTTATGTGTACCGGTTTCTTAAAGTTTGTAAAATATAATGGTCCCACAATTTCAAATTTTACCTTATTGTTTACATAAAGTAATTCAAGTCCGTAAACATTAATAGAGACATTATTTTGACTTTCAAATTTTGCAATACTATCCAGTTTTACAGGAAATTCAATACCTTGGAAATTAAAAAGTGTCGACCAATGTGGATATGAACTGGGTAAATGTTCTGGTCCCATAGGTAGACACACTGCTGCTACGACACTCCAACCAAAACAATGAATATCCTGATTTTGAACATTAACTATTGCCCTCTTCATTTTCACGCTTGGCGGTAGTGGGATATACGATGACGCTTTCAATGGATTGTAATAGTTTACATTTAATTCTAAATGTAAGATTTTTACAAGTGTCCAGCCTAAAACAAAGAAGCAAAAAAATAATTGTATTATAAAGATTTTTACAATATATAACTACCTGAATCTCGTTCCAAAAAATCCATCATTTTTTGACTAATAACTTCTTGAAAGTCATGCAACATATTCCTAATATTCGTGCCTAAAGTAACAATTCTGTTAGTAGTATTGAAAGATTTTACATCAAATATATTTTTTGACTCAATGGTATACAATCCAAATAATTCCAAATTTATTTTGATTGTACTAAATTTTTCAATTTGTGAAACAATAAGTCTAAGTAATTTATTGTGAATTTTATCCATAAATTCATTTAAATCGATATAATGGCCCTCATCACAAATCCTATATGAAGCGATGCGTGATTTAAATGCACTGCTGAGTGCAAACACCCCATCCTCCAAGGGAGTACTTTGACAATTATTTCTATGCTGTCTACTTCTCTCATGGGCCGTAATAAGCTTTGGAGCAATTTCTTGATTACATGTAACGCACATATAATTGTTGCTAGCTAGAAAAGAAAAATTATTGAAAAATAGAGTACCTATTAGTTAAAACTTACCAGTTGAATGACATATTTTCTGTTTTTTGGCGGCCGGTCCTCCATTTTCCTGTTTTTTGACCATTTGACAATAGAGCTTTTCGTGGCGTAGTCGTGATTGACGGGTTGTAAATTGTTTATTACAGTTTTCACAGTGATGCATTTTCTTATGAAAATATAAATCAATAAATTAAACAGGTTACTAACAAAGTTTAATTATAAATTTGCTGCCTTCTGTTACTATCTTTGAATGACTTTTATTTATACTATATAAATATATATTTTTTTGTGTTCAGAGATAGGTATCCAGCAAGACCTCGAGGAGGAGCAGCATGCTTGCCATCGTGTTGTAGGTAGTATGATGTTAAAATTTGGAAAATCGCGTCCGAATTAAATGTACTTGATATGAGTGTGGGATGGAAATAGGATTTATTAATATTAATTATTAATATTAACATCATTAATATTAATATTAATATTATAATTATTAATAATTAATATTAATGGCGACTTTCGCGAACGTCTACGAGGCTTTCTAGGGCGCCGACGCCTCCTTGATCGTGAGTGAGGGGGAGTGGGTGGAATGATGTCTTCGTCGTCGTCATCGTCTCCACCCTCCACCCTATTCTCAATCCTATTATTTATTTGCCCTAGAATGGGTGACAATTGAGAGGGTTGAATGATGTCATTTTCAACATCCATCTCTTCACCCTGCCTCCTCTCTTCAACCCACGGCTCTGCCAGTGCGTCAATGACAGATGGTTGTTGCATGTCATTGACGCCCTGTGATAATATTATGGGTGACGGTGGTGGTGATGGTTGTGGTGACCGAATGATGTTATTTTCGGCCTCTACCACCACCAATCTCTCTGGCAGAACATCATTTTCCTCAATAATCGGTGAATTGGGTTGAGGGGGATGTTCAACGTTACCATTGATAATGTTTTCCACCTCAACCCAAGGCTCCGATAAAGCGTCAATGATGTCCTGCGATATTATCATAGGGGGTTGAGTTAATATCGCGGGTGCCGCTTCAGGAGATGTTGGTGTAACGGGGCGGGTAAACACTGGCTCAACGAAGGGGCTTTGTGGTGGTAGTGGTGGACTGGGAGAGATTGGGGGTTCTTCCACCACCACCACCATATCATTATCAAATACATTTAACTCATCGGTAATCGAATTATTGATGGGACAAGTTCCTTCATCCACAACCGGATTGGACACCGCCTCGTCGTCATTAATAAACTGGTCTATTAAGGTCAACGAGATGTCGTCCGAATAATCATTTTCAATACCATGTTGAGCCAGGTATTGCGTGAATGGTAAAGAAAACGATAATTCACTATCAGGTTGTGATAAAGGAATAACCATAGAATCATCATCATCCTCATCAACGATTTGAACAATATTAGCAACAGCGTGATTAGCTAATTGCTTCTCTTTCACACTTAACTGACTACATTCAATCTCATCCTCTTCAAAACAATCTTCCCTCAAAGATTGACTTAAAGACGACTTGGCAAATTGTTCAAATTGTGTCTCATCATTTTTGATTAATTTTGAATAAGCAGGTCTAATAATTACATCAGAAACGATATTGATTCTAGGTTTATCCCTATTAAAACCACTACGGTTTTGATAGGGATTTGCAACTTTTCCCTTCAATACTTTAAATAATAACTTTGATGACTGGTTACTTACAGTTGTCCTAGTTGAGGGACCGGGACACTGACAACACTCGTCACCATGAGTGCACGGTTTAAAATTAGCAAAATAATTTGAACACATTATTTCGTACACAGACTACCTGTACAACACAGAATGAATTTCTGCATTCACTCTCTGCACATTTATAAATTGTTAAAAGCTCCCGTCAAGGTCAACTTCTTTGTATGCACTTACTGCAACTACATTGGTGTATTCCATCAAGGTTAACATATAGACACAAAAAAATGTAAAAAGAAGACCTATGTAGACAGGATGGAGTGTAACCGCCTGTTTCAAGGACATCGTTAACCTGTTTAATTTATTGAAAAAATGAGAAAAATCACTCATATCCACTGCAATAATCAACTCTTTTTTTATAAATAAAATGAATTTTTTTGGGTGGTGTATAAGGATTATTGAAAGTGTAAGGGAGTGGTAAATATTATGAAAAAAATACAAATGTTTATAAATTTATAACATTTATTTATAAATACTACAATTAATTAATTCAATTAATATTCCATATCATTACAAAAAATATTTTTTGAAGAGTTTGTATTTTCAAAGTTGCTTCTCGATGATTGTTGATAATCATTATTAGTATTATGGGATAAAGTTGAATCAAAATAATTCCCATTTCCGCAATCAAAACTCCTCCAAGAATATTCACGATGTGGAAGACATCTTCGTAAATGTCGTCGAAGATGTTTTACTTTCAGGCGATGTCCTGGATTATTACGACACGTTATCCAACTCTCTTGATCCATGATTACTAATAGACTGATGAGTTGAGATTATTTACACAATGTTTTGTACACTTTTAACGAAATGTTTGTTTTAAAAAAAATACATTATGTAGACTGCAATATGCGTTATCGTTCAGATGGTACATGCATTTAACTTTATCGGCGTGTAATGTTGGTTGTTGTGGAAATTCAATAACCTGTTTATGTGTATGTTTTTTCAAAAATTCGGCTTTTTCTTTTCCTTTTACGTAAATTTTGTCAACATCCTTCAACACATTGTTTATAACTTGTACGTGTTTCCAATATGGAATATGTCCCATATTCCAGTCAATACAATGATAATTCTTCATTAACCATTTTACTTGTTTTTCATCTTGAGGATTCAAGAGTTGTGAAGGGAAAGGGGGTTGAAAAACATAGTGTGCGAGTTTGTCTCCTCTTAAAGCAGCCAGTTCTTTAACTATAAACTTTTTTCCAATTTTGTAACCTTGAACGTCTATAATCACTTCGTTCTCCATCACTATTAATATTAATTTAGACTTGTTTCACAGATTTTGTCAACGGTGTATATGTAAAGGCTCGATCACTAATGACTAATGCATATGCGGTGGTTCCCTCACTTATACCGGTGTCTGCATCAAATTCAATTCTCAGTGCAATAGACTGTGTTTGTAAACCAGTTTTTTGCATCGAACAATCAATTATGATTAGTGGATAACTGTCGAAAAACTGTGTAGGTGTAATGTGTGTTTCTTTTTTATCTGTATAATAGTATCGGGATCTAAAGTTTGTAAACATTTCATATAATATACCGAAATGGTGTTTTTTATATGAAATATTTAAATTTTCATACGGATATCGTTCATTATTTAGAAATACTCTCATATTGGTTATATCGCCTCTATCAAATTTACTCATATTTTTATCAAGTTGTCCTTCTCTATTGCTTTGAAGGCCAAAGATAATATAACGAGGTGTTTCAAATTTTGTAGAGATTTTCACAGGCCAACTACACTTTGTAGTATTTGTAAAGAGTGGCAGCGAATGAAGTTCCCAGCTTCTGTACGGTACTGCAATTTCTTTATCTTTTTCAATGGTTTTTGTCAATTTAACCTCTTCCTTTAAACCGGGCACAATATGTGGAACTAGCCATGCAATTTTATCAATTACAACTCGTGCTTTCTCATTTGTTGTACAAATTAATGCATTGACATCACTATTACTACGAATTAATATTAACTCTTGCGGTATGTTTAGCATTATATTTTTATAATCTTCTGCAAATCCTAATAGTCGATTTAATGGGATACATGCTTGAAAATATCCATCTATAGGTTTAGTGGCTTCTTCATTTAGATCCCAACCAGACATTGTTAATTTCAGACTTTCACTTTGATTTAATGATGCCAGATTTTTCATAGTTGTTGTAATACCTGGCTTTGTGTTTGTATCTACAGTTACTCCACTTACTTCATACCGTATTTCACTAAACAAAAAAGCGACACCATTATTTACAAACTTGGTTTCTGTTGCTGGTACAGTTTTATTGGTTGTAGCGTCGGTTTTAACCAATTGTCCCTCAATTAAAATTAAACTATCACATGGTAGTGTACACAAATCTTCTTGTAAAGGAATTCGAATTTCATCCGTGTTTTCATATCTGGCTGTATATGCCTCATGACTTTGAAATTTGTAACCTACCACACCTTCATCCCACTCAATACCCTTCTCAATATCGAACATTTTTTATGTGTATAATTCAAATCCTAATGATTTTAGAAACAGTTTATTTTTATTACTTAATTGTTGCACGGTTCGTTTCGTACTAACTGTTTTTCTACACTTTTGTTGCTTTTTATATGAGTCAGTTCTAAAACTAATACCCATTTTCTTCTTTCTTCTGCAAATGTAATCCAACTGTTACAGTCTCTTGTTGAAAATTGACCAACTTTTCATCTTGATCTATTATTTTAAGTGTAATATTTCTGATAGTTTTAACACTAATGGGTAGGTAAATCACATGATCTGGTGACTGTACTATTTTAAATCCAGGTGGAACGTTTGGAAAAAATTGATAAATTATGTGTACAGGTTCTCCATTTTTAAAACTTCCAATTGTAATATTACATTCAATCATAATCGAATTAAGTTTCATTATGTCTGCAATATTGTCCGAATCTTTTCCAACATTTTTCGGAACTATTTGACTATTAAATCCCAACACTGGTCCGATAGTATTTGGTTTGGTAAAGTCAACATCTTTTGTTGCTTTGATATGTGTATGTAATGTATTATTGTTTGCAGTAATATATAAGAGGTCATTACTGAATTGTTTTTCAATTACATGTTGTAAATAGTTGTTTATATCGGTTAATTGATAACAACCGGTCGGTATTTTAAATTCGACATCCCCGAAAAAGAATTTATTATTTTCTTCATCAATATTCGGTATACTGTTGTAGACTTCAAAATTTGTAACACCCAGTTCATAGACACCATCACTAACATCAATCGGTGGATTAAAGTCAGCACTTAGTATCGCTGATTTTCCTGTTAATACAAACAGCATCTTTGATTCGACTAAACTTATAATTTGCATGTGTGTCTATATAAAAACTTTAAACATAATTGTCCACAATTATATGAACCCATTTTCTGATATCCATCATAATTGTATGTAATGTTATTACCATCATTATCACTTTTGAAATAATTGATAATCTCTGTTGGAGGTTTTAAATTGCCCATACTATCAAAGTATAATATATTATTTTTATTTTTTACATATGCTGTCCAATGAGTTCCACTATTTTTTTCTTCATCTAAATTTATAATTCCTGTTTCATTTTTATGTATAAGTTTCGGTAATTTATTACGCATATATACACCTCTAAAATTTGGAATTTGTAATAGTCGAGCAAACTTTATTATTTCAATATTAGTGAGGGCGTGACGTGGTAATTTTACTGGGAGTTTTTTTTCTGATACCATTTATATGGACCAATGTAAAGACCTTTCCCTTTAGTTTTTCCTACACCTTTACCGCTACTCATTTCCATTGCTTTATTATGTCGCATAGTTTCCTCCAACATTTTTTTATCTACCGAAGCTTTATTTACAGCAGTCGCTATCCCTGCAGCTCCTCCTCCTAAAGCGCCTAGAGCACCTAATAGTGGTAATAGGAATGGTAAAAAACCACCATATTTAGGAGCAACTAGAATTCGTTGTTTTTTTGTCTTCTTTTTTTTACCCTTTTTACTTTTAGCTCCCATTCCGAATTTTACTTTGCCTTTCATTATACCAGCAATTGCTAATGCAGCTGCTTTTTCCCCAAACGATGCGTCTTTTGCTTTTAAACGTTCAACTGCTTTACTTAATAATAACTTATCTGCTTCGTGTCGTTTTTGCAAATTAGTTTCGTTGGCGTACGATATATCGTGTTCTTTACAAGCCTGATCTAATTTATTTCTACCACTATGTCCAAGTGCAATTCGTTCTTGTAATTTGGTTCCAGGGCCACAAAACTGATAACCCGGTATATGTAATTCAATGGGTAATTTATTTATTAATTTATTTATTAGACCCCAACCTCTCTTTGTCAGAGTTGAATCAATACTATGTTGAGAATCACAAGTCTGTTTATTATATAACTTCATTTATTTACTTTTATCCATACACCAAAAGAACAATCTAGATACTAATTTAATCTAAGGTTACAAGTTGTTTATATCTAATTTCTACTCTTATTAACTAACTAACATTCTATACCACTATCACAGCTACTTGATGAGTCGTCAGAATCATAGTCATCAGAATCATAAAACATCATTTGTCGCTCTCTACTAAAATACCATATTTTAACAGTCATTTTGTTTATTAAATTATTTCCACACAACTGAGAATTCTGTCCTATTACTGTATTACACCAAAAACACTTGTAGTTTAACACTGAAGTCACATGTAGATGACAAATGTGAAATCTCACTGCCATAATCTTCACACATTTCAAACAAAAGAATTTTCTGTTACTACAGTCCTTTGGAGACAGGCAAAAGAGCATGTAGCAGTAAGGATCTGAAAACATTTAAAACTTAATTTCTACAAGTACATACAATTTCATATTACATACCATTGTCAACTTCCATTATGCTGATTTAAGTTAGTGGTATATAGCTATAATTTTTTGGGCATTTTCCGGATCCACTTGGCTAGCTGTGTAGCACGGAGTTTTACACTTATGACAAAGGAAACCATATTTTCTAAGTAACTCTTTAAATTCTTCTTCATTACAAGTAATGTCAATACTTAAAGAATTATTCCACCCATCTGGATTAATAATAGAAATGTCCTTAGTACTACACTGTTCACACACAACCACTCTATTAAAGAAACGTTCCCAACCACCTTCCAAAGATATGTGTCCTAACTGGTTGTGGAAACACGTTTCTTCCACTATTATGACACCTTCACAAGTAAAACGATACCACATTTTTTTACTACTTTAATATTGAGAAATACTTATTAGATACTGTTTTTGAATTTGTATTGAATTCTATATATATTAGCTGCAGTGACCTTGAATGATAAATAAAGAGGGAAGTTGTTGGCCTTGCAAAAGTGGGGACCTTGGCCTTGAAAACATCAAGGTCCAATATTGCCTTGGCCTTGAAGTGGTGGGGGAAGTGGGAGGGATTGGCCTTGAAAAAGTAAGAGAGAGAACGAGTGGCCTTGAAAGAAAGAGAGGGAAAATGGGCGGGGTCAAACTCAAGGTCAAGGTTGTGTTGTGTTGTCCCCCCATTCGTTATCTACTAGAGTAGAGTAAACTACTATAAAACGTAATGAAAACTCTATATTCAAGCTCAAAAGAACAAATTACGTTATAGTTTTGGCAAAAAAAAAATATTTCGGACGATTACATACTTCGAAGTAAGCAAACTTTAATTGAACAAGTGCAAAAGCTAATACTTTGCTTTAAAATAACGATTTATGTGGTAATATGGTATTTTGCATCTGTCCTATAAAAGTTTACTCGTTTCGCTCCATTGAATCATTCGAAAGAAATTATTTTGACACAACAACAACGAAAATAATTTGTTTTTGTTTAAACTGTAACATAAATCGCTTTTATAAAACGAACTAAGACGTTTGGCATCTGTTTATTGAAAGTTTTCTCGTTTGGGGGCATAAAATCGTTTGAAATTATCAGTTCTGGTCAAAACTATAACGTAAATTATTTCTTTGTATCACTTTAAAGATTTGCGTTATAGTCTTGACGAGAACTGTTAATTTCAAACGATTCTATGCTTTGAAACCAGTATACTTTCACTGAACATAGGCAAAACGTCTGATTTCGCCTTTAAAAAACGATTTATGTCACAGTTTGGATTAAAACCAATGATTTTCGTTTATTCATTGTTACAAACAAGAAACCTTACATCAAAGAAACTGAAAACCTCTTATTCAGGCCCAGAAAATCAAATTACGTTTCAGTCTAGACACAAATTGCTTATTTTAGACGATTCTTTCTTTTGAACACGAAAACTTACATTAAAAAGATTAAAAACGTCTTATTCTGGCTCAAAACTGCAAATTATGTATTACTTTGGATAAAAGCAGTTTATCCTGATTACTCCTTTGCTTAGAATAGAGCAAACTTGTATAAAACTTAATGAAAACTTTAAATTTCGTCTCAAAGAAATAATTTACGTTATATTTTTGACCAGAACTGTTAATTTCAAACGATTTTATGCCCCCAAACGAGAAAACTTTCACTAAACAAATGCCAAACGTCTTAGTTCGTTTTATAAAAGCGACTTATGTAACAGTTTAAACAAAAACAAATTATTTTCGCTGTTGTTGTGTTAAAATAATTTATTTCGAATGATTCAATGGAGCGAAACGAGTAAACTTTTATAGGACAGATGCAAAATACCATATTACCACATAAATCGTTATTTTAAAGCAAAGTATTAGCTTTTGCACTTGTTCAATTAAAGTTTGCTTACTTCGAAGTATGTAATCGTCCGAAATATTTTTTTTTGCCAAAACTATAACGTAATTTGTTCTTTTGAGCTTGAATATAGAGTTTTCATTACGTTTTATAGTAGTTTACTCAACTCTCAGCATAGAATCAAACAGAGTAATCCGCTTTTGTTAAAACTGATACATAATTTGCTCTTATTTTCGAGAATAAGACGTTTTCAATATGCTTGATAAAATTTTTCTTGTTTATAGCAAGGAATCGTTTAAAATAAGCTGTATTTGCTTAAACTGATACGTAATTCGATATTTATGCATGGATACGAAGTTTTCAGTTTCTTTGACGTGAAATTTCTTGTTGCAAAAGGAAATACTTTGCTTTAAAACAACGCTTTATATGGTAATATGTGGTTTTGCATCTGCCCCATAAAAGTTCATTAGTTTCGAATGATAAATTCGTTTGAAATAAACAGTGCTGGTCAAAACTATAATGTAAATTATTTCTTTGAGACGAAATTTAAAGTTTTCATTAAGTTTTATACAAGTTTACTCTATTCTAAGTAAAGGAGTAATCAGGATAAATTGCTTTTATCTAGAGTAATATATAATTTGCAGTTTTCAGCCAGAATAAGACGTTTTTAATCTTTTTAATGTAAGTTTTCGTGTTCAAGACAAAAGATCGTCTAAAATAAGCAGTTTTTGTCCAGACTGAAACGTAATTCGAATTTCTGTGCCTGAATAAGGGGTTTTCAGTTTCTTTGATGTAAGGTTTCTTGTTTGTAACAATGAATTAACAAAAATATTTGGTTTTTATCCAAACTGTGGCATGAATCAGCTTTAAGACTATAACGCAAATCTTTTGTTTTGTGCTAAAATAAGACGTTTTTAGTCAGTTTGATATAAGTTTTCTTGTTCAAAGCAAAATATTGTCGAAAATCAACCGTTTTTTTCTAAACTGATACAAAATTCGGTGGTTTGTGTCCGAATACAAAGTTTTCAGATGCTTTAATGTTAGGTTTGCTGCTTCTAACAAAGAATCAACGAAAATATTTTGTTTTAATACAAACTGCAATATAAAATGTCTTCATAGGACAAAACATGATGTTTGGCATCTGTTTAATAAAAATTTACTCGTTTGGAAGCCTAGAATCAATTCAAATAAGCTATTCTCGTCGAAACTATAATGTAATTAGTATTTTGTGCTAGAATACAGTGTTTTTGTTAGATTTATTAACAATTTTGTCTATTTTAAGCAATGAAACGAATAGGATTAGCTGCCTTTATCTAAAGTGATACATAAATTGCTCTTTTATGCCAGATTAATACGTTTTTAGTCTGTTCGATGTAAGTTTTCTTGTTCAAAGCAAAAGATCGTCTAAAATAAGCCGTTTTTGTTTGAACTGATGAACAATTCAGACTGAGAGTCAACAAAAATAATTTATTTTAATCCAAACTGATACTTTTTGACTCTATAAAAGTCCTATAAGAGTCCGAGATACGCCGTTCTCGTCAAGTCTATAACGTAATTCGTTTTTTTGTGTCAGAATACGACGTTTTCTGTCTGTTTAATATGTTTTTAATAATAATAATAATAATAATAATAACAATAATAATAATAATAATAATAATAATAATAATAATAATAATAATAATAATAATAATAGCAATAATAATAATAATAATAATAAAAATAATTATACTAATAATAGTAATAATAATAATAATAATAATAAAAATAATAATAGTAATAAAAGTAAGCTTAGTTTTCTAAGCAAAAATAAAGCTTATTTTGTGTTATATGAGCGTTTTCTCATTTCTATGCAAGAAATCATCTGTGATCTGTGTTTTTAGGCAAGAAGTTGTCTAAAATTAATAACTCATTTTAAAACTGGTATAAAAACATTTAGTATACAAAAGTTAATAATAATAATAATAATAATAATAATAATAATAATAATAATAATAATAATAAAAATAGTAATAATAATAATAATAATAATAATAATAATAATAAAAATAATAATAATAGTAATAAAAGTAAGCTTAGTTTTCTAAGCCAAAATGAAGCTTGTTTTGTGTGTTATATGAGCGTTTTCTCATTTCTATGCAAGAGATCATCTGTGATCTGTGTTTTTAGGCAAGAAATTGAATAAAATTAATAACTCGTTTTAAAACTGATATAAAAACATTTACTATACAAAAGTTAATAATAATAATAATAATAATAATAATAATAATAATAATAATAATGATAATAATAATAATAATAATAATAATAATAATGATAATAATACTTATAATAATGAATTTCTTTCTAAATTAAAGCTTAGTTTTTCTAAGCAAAAATGATGCTTATTTTGTGTTATCTGAGCGTTTTCTCATTTCTATGCAAGAGATCATCTGTGATCTGTGTTTTTAGGCAAGAAATTGTCTAAAACTAATAACTCATTTTAAAACTGGTATAAAAACATTTACTATATAAAAGTCATAATCGGTTTTTTAATAATAATATTAATAATAATAATAATAATAATAATAATAATAATATTAATAATAATAGTAATAATAATAATAATAAAAATAATAATAATAATAGTAATAAAAGTAAGCTTAGTTTTCTAAGCAAAAATGAAGCTTATTTTGTGTTATATGAGCGTTTTCTCATTTCTATGCAAAAGATCATGTGTGATCAGTGTTTTTAGGCAATCTTAGCCATTTTATAGTTTTTAGGCAAGAAATTGGCTAAAATTAATCACTCATTTTAAAACTGGTATAAAAACAATACTATACAAAAGTTATAATCTTTTTTTAATAGTAATAATTACAATAATAATAATAATAATAATAATAATAATAATAATAATAATAATAATAATAATAATAATAATAATAACAATAATAATAATAATAATAATAATAATAATAATAATAATAATAATAATAATAATAACAATAATAATAATAAAAATAATAATAATAGTAATAAAAGTAAGCTTAGTTTTCTAAGCCAAAATGAAGCTTATTTTGTGTGTTATATGAGTGTTTTCTCATTTCTATGCAAGAAATCATCTGTGATCTGTGTTTTTAGGCAAGAAATTGTCTAAAATTAATAACTCATTTTAAAACTGGTATAAAAACATTTACTATACAAAAGTTAATAATAATAATAATAATAATAATAATAATAATAGTAATAGTAACAAAAGTAATAATAATAATACTTTTAATAAGGAAAAATGGAGCTTATTTTGTGTGTTACATGAGCGTTTTCTCATTTCTATGCAAAAGATCATGTGTGATGTGTGTTTTTAGGCAATCTAAGCCATTTTATAGTTTTTAATATTTAACAAAAATTTGCCTTAAAATAATATGTTTGAAAAACTGAAATTAAACTTAATTATTGGTTTTTTGCTTATATCTCGAAAACAGTTACTCCTATCAATTTTTATCTTTCTTTCAAAATTAAAGCTGATAAAATTTCCTACAAAATGGTTATTTGCATTTTTCTTGTAGGACCAACCATAAGCGAGTTATAGAGTTGGATATAAATAATATTTAACAAAAACTTGCTTTAAAATAAAATGTTTGAAAAACTAAAATTAAACTAAATTAATTGTGTCTAACACTTTAGTAGAGGAAAAAGGAGAAGACATAAATGTCACTAAAGGTTTCAGAGTCGTCTTTAGTCGTCATATTAATAACAATAACATTAATAATAATACTACTAATAGTACTAAATTTGCTTACATGCAAACGCTTAATTAAGGTAACAGTTTTTTGCTTTCTTGCTTATATCTCGAAAATAGTTACTTATATCAATTTTTATCTTTTTACTAAAATTAAAGCTGATAAAATTTTCTACAAAATAGTTGTTTGCATTTTTCATGTAAGACTAACCATAAGCGAGATATAAGTTTAAAAATTATTAATATTTAAAAAAAAGTGCTTTAACAGAAAATGTCTTGTGATTTAAAATACACTTAATTTATTGGGTGCAATACTTTATTAGAAGAAAAAGGAGGTGACATAAAAGTCGCTGAAGTCTTCAGAGTCGCTTTTAAATGCTGCATTTTCGTCTTCGTCTCAAACATTGAAAACTGAATTACATTTTTGTTCAGTAACTGTAACAGTTTTTACTTTGGTTTTTTGCTTATATCTCGAAAACAATTACTCTTATCAATTTTTATCGTTTTTTCAAAATTAAAGCTGATAAAATTTCCTACAAAATAGTTATTTGCATTTCTTTTGTAAGACCAACCATAAGCGAGTTATAGAGTTGGATATAAATAATCTTTAACAAAAATTTGCTTTAAAATAAAATGTTTGAAAAACCGAAATTAAACTAAATTAATTGAGTCTAACACTTTAGTATAGGAAAAAGGAGAAGACATAAAGGTCACTAAAGTCTTCAGAGTCGTTTTTAGTCGTCATATTAATAACAATAACATTAATAATAATAATACCAATAGTACTAAATTTGCTTATATGCAAGCGCTTAATTAAGGTAACAGTTTTTTGGTTTCTAGCTTATATCTCGAAAACAGATACTCCTATCAATTTTTACCTTTTTACCAAAATTAAAAGTGATAAAATTTCCTACAAAATAGTTATTTGCATTTTTCATGTAGAACTAACCATAAGCGAGATATAAGTTTGAAAATAATTAATAATTAAAAAAAATGTGTTTTAACAAAAAATGTCTTGTGATTTAAAATACACTTAATTTATTGGGTCCAATACTTAATTAGAAGAAAAAGGAGGTGACAGTAAATGCTGCATTTTCGTCTTCGTCTGAAACATTGAAAACTGAATTACATTTTTGTTCAGTAACTGTCGTCGAAGACGAAAATGCAGCATTTACAAACGACTCTAAAAACTTCAGTGACTTTTATGACATCTCCTTTTTCCTCTACTAAAGTGTTAGTTTAATTTAGTTTAATTTCAGTTTTTTAAACATTTTATTTTAAAGCAAATTTTTGTTAAATATTAATTATATCCAACTCTATAACTCGCTTATGGTTGGTCCTACAAGAAAAATGCAAACAACTATTTTGTAGGAAATTTTATCAGCTTTAATTTTGGATGAAAGATAAAAATTGATAGGAGTAACTGTTTTCGAGATATAAGCAAAAAACAAAAAAACTGTTACCTTAATTAAGCGCTTGCATATAAGCAAATTTAGTACTACTAGTATTGTTATTATTAATGTTATTGTTATTAATATGACGACTAAAGACAACTCTAAGACTTTATTGACTTTTATGTCTCCTCCTTTTTCCTCTACTAAAGTGTTAGACACAATTACTTTAGTTTAATTTCAGTTTTTTAAACATTATATTTTAAAGCAAATTTTTGTTAAATATTATTTATATCCAACTCTATAACTCGCTTATGGTTGGTCCTACAAGAAAAATGCAAATAACGATTTTGTAGTAAATTTTATCAGCTTTAATTTTGAAAAAAAGATAAAAATTGATAGGAGTAACAGTTTTCGAGATATAAGCAAAAAACCAATAAGAAAACTGTAACTGTTACTGAACAAAAATGTAATTCAGTTTTCAATGTTAAGACGATGACGAAAATGCAGCATTTACAAACGACATTAAGACTTCAGTAACCTATATGTCACCTCTTTTTTCTTCTAATAAAGTATTGGACCCAATAAATTAAGTGTATTTTAAATCACAAGACATTTTCTGTTGAAGCACTTTTTTTTTAATTTTAATTATTTTCAAACTTATATCTCGCTTATGGTTAGTCCTACATGAAAAATGCAAATAACTATTTTGTAGAAAATTTTATCAGCTTTAATTTTAGAAAAAAGTTAAAAATTGATAGGAGTAACTGTTTTCGAGATTTAAGCAAGAAACCAAAAAACTGTTACCTTAATTAAGCGCTTGCCAACTAAATTAAGTGTATTTTAAATCACAAGGCATTTTCTGTTAAAGCACTTTTTTTTAAATATTAATTATTTTCAAACTTATATCTCGCTTATGGTTAGTCCTACATGAAAAATGCAAACTACTATTTTGTAGGAAATTTTATCAGCTTTAATTTTAGTAAAAAGATAATAAAAATTGATTGGAGTAACTGTTTTCGAGATATAAGCAAGAAACCAAAAAACTGTTACCTTAATTAAGCGTTTGCATATAAGCAAATTTAGTACTTTTAGTATTATTATTATTAAATGCAAAAAAAATGCAAAAAACTATTTTGTAGGAAATTTTATCAGTTTTAATTTGAAAGAAAGATAAAAATTGATAGGAGTAAATGTTTTCGAGATATAAGCAAAAAACCAAAGTGAAAACTGTAACAGTTACTGAACAAAAATGTAATTTAGTTTTCAATGTTTAAGACGAAGACGAAAATGCAGCATTTACTGTCACCTCTTTTGTCTACTAATTAAGTATTGGACCCAATAAATTAAGTGTATTTTAAATCACAAGACATTTTCTGTTAAAACACATTTTTTTTTAATTATTAATTATTTTTAAACTTATATCTCGTTTATGGTTAGTTCTACATGAAAAATGCAAATAACTATTTTGTAGGAAATTTTATCAGCTTTAATTTTAGTGAAAAGGTAAAAATTAATAGGAGTAATTGTTTTCGAGATATAAGCAAGAAACTGTTACCTTAATTAAGCGCTTGCATATAAACAAATTTAGTAATATTATTATTATTATTATTAATGTTATTGTTATTAATATGACGACTAAAAACGACTCTCAAGACTTTGGTGACTTTTATGTCTTTTCCTTTTTCCTCAAGTAAAGTGTTAGACTCAATTAATTTAGTTTAATATCGGTTTTTCAAACATTTTATTTTAAAGCAAATTTTTGTTAAAGATTATTTATATCCAACTCTATAACTCGCTTATGGTTGGTCCTACAAAAAAATGCAAATAACTATTTTGTAGGAAATTTTATTAGCTTTAATTTTGAAAGAAAGATAAAAATTGATAGGAGTAACTGTTTTCGAGATATAAGCAAAAAACCAATAAGAAAACTGTAATTGTTACTGAACAAAAATGTAATTCAGTTTTCAATGTTTGAGACAAAGACGAAAATACAGCATTTAAAATCGAGTATGAAGACTTCAGTGACTTTTATGTCACCTCCTTTTTCTTCTAATAAAGTATTGGACCCTTTAAATTAAGTGTATTTTAAATCACAAGACATTTTCTGTTGAAGCACTTTTTTTTTAATTTTAATTATTTTCAAACTTATATCTCGCTTATGGTTAGTCCTACATGAAAAATGCAAATAACTATTTTGTAGAAAATTTTATCAGCTTTAATTTTAGTAAAAAGATAAAAATTGATAGGAGTAACTGTTTTCGAGATTTAAGCAAGAAACCGAAAAACTGTTACCTTAATTAAGCGCTTGCCAACTAAATTAAGTGTATTTTAAATCACAAGGCATTTTCTGTTAAAGCACTTTTTTTTAAATATTAATTATTTTCAAACTTATATCTCGCTTATGGTTAGTCCTACATGAAAAATGCAAACTACTATTTTGTAGGAAATTTTATCAGCTTTAATTTTAGTAAAAAGATAATAAAAATTGATTGGAGTAACTGTTTTCGAGATATAAGCAAGAAACCAAAAAACTGTTACCTTAATTAAGCGTTTGCATATAAGCAAATTTAGTACTTTTAGTATTATTATTATTAAATGCATAAAAAATGCAAAAAACTATTTTGTAGGAAATTTTATCAGTTTTAATTTGAAAGAAAGATAAAAATTGATAGGAGTAAATGTTTTCGAGATATAAGCAAAAAACCAAAGTGAAAACTGTAACAGTTACTGAACAAAAATGTAATTTAGTTTTCAATGTTTAAGACGAAGACGAAAATGCAGCATTTACTGTCACCTCTTTTGTCTACTAATTAAGTATTGGACCCAATAAATTAAGTGTATTTTAAATCACAAGACATTTTCTGTTAAAACACATTTTTTTTTAATTATTAATTATTTTTAAACTTATATCTCGTTTATGGTTAGTTCTACATGAAAAATGCAAATAACTATTTTGTAGGAAATTTTATCAGCTTTAATTTTAGTGAAAAGGTAAAAATTAATAGGAGTAATTGTTTTCGAGATATAAGCAAGAAACTGTTACCTTAATTAAGCGCTTGCATATAAACAAATTTAGTAATATTATTATTATTATTATTAATGTTATTGTTATTAATATGACGACTAAAAACGACTCTCAAGACTTTGGTGACTTTTATGTCTTTTCCTTTTTCCTCAAGTAAAGTGTTAGACTCAATTAATTTAGTTTAATATCGGTTTTTCAAACATTTTATTTTAAAGCAAATTTTTGTTAAAGATTATTTATATCCAACTCTATAACTCGCTTATGGTTGGTCCTACAAAAAAATGCAAATAACTATTTTGTAGGAAATTTTATTAGCTTTAATTTTGAAAGAAAGATAAAAATTGATATGAGTAACTGTTTTCGAGATATAAGCAAAAAACCAATAAGAAAACTGTAATTGTTACTGAACAAAAATGTAATTCAGTTTTCAATGTTTGAGACAAAGACGAAAATACAGCATTTAAAATCGACTATGAAGACTTCAGTGACTTTTATGTCACCTCCTTTTTCTTCTAATAAAGTATTGGACCCTTTAAATTAAGTGTATTTTTAATCACAAGACATTTTCTGTTAAAGCACTTTTTTTTTAAATATTAATTATTTTCAAACTTATATCTCGCTTAAGGTTAGTCCTACATGAAAAATGCAAATAACTATTTTGTAGGAAATTTTATCAGCTTTAATTTTAGTAAAAAGATAAAAATTGATAGGAGTAACTGTTTTTGAGATATAAGCAAAAAACTGTTACCTTAATTAAGCGCTTGCATATAAGCAAATTTAGTAATATTAGTATTATTATTATTAATGTTATTGTTATTAATAGGACGACTAAAGACGACTCTGAAACATTTAGTGACTTTTATGTCTTCTCCTGTTTCCTATACTAAAGTGTTAGACTCAATTAATTTAGTTTAATATCGGTTTTTCAAACATTTTATTTTAAAGCAAATTTTTGTTAAAGATTATTTATATCCAACTCTATAACTCGCTTATGGTTGGTCCTACAAAAAAATGCAAATAACTATTTTGTAGGAAATTTTATTAGCTTTAATTTTGAAAGAAAGTTAAAAATTGATAGGAGTAACTGTTTTCGAGATATAAGCAAGAAACCAAAAAACTGTTACCTTAATAAAGCGCTTGCATATAAGCAAATTTAGTACTATTAGTATTATTATTATTAATGTTATTGTTATTAATATGACGACTAAAAACCACTCTCAAAACTTTGGTGACTTTTATGTCTTCTCCTTTTTCCTCAACTAAAGTGTTAGTCTTAATTTATTTAGTTTAATTTCGGTTTTTCAAACATTTTATTTTAAAGCAAATTTTTGTTAAAGATTATTTATATCCAACTCTATACCTCGCTTATGGTTGGTCCTACAAAAAAATGCCAATAACTATTTTGTAGGAAATTTTATCAGTTTTGATTTTGAAAGAAAGATAAAAATTGATAGGAATAACTGTTTTCGAGATATAAGCAAAAAACCAATAAGAAAACTGTAACTGTTACTAAACAAAAATGTAATTCAGTATTCAATGTTTGAGACAAAGACGAAAATGCAGCATTTAAAATCGACTCTGAAGACTTCAGTGACTTTTATGTCACCTCCTTTTTCTTCTAATAATGTATTGGACCCATTAAATTAAGTGTATTTTAAATCACAAGACATTTTCTGTTAAAGCACTTTTTTTTTAAATATTAATTATTTTCAAACTTATATCTCGCTTATGGTTAGTCCTACATAAAAAATGCAAATAACTATTTTGTAGGAAATTTTATCAGCTTTAATTTTGAAAGAAAGATAAAAATTGATAGTAGTAATTGTTTTCGAGATATAAGCAAAAAACTAAAGTAAAAACTGTTACAGTTACTGAACAAAAATGTAATTCAATTTTCAATGTTTGAGACGAAGACGAAAATGCAGCATTTAAAAACAACTCTGAAGACTTCAGCGACTTTTATGTCACCTCCTTATTCTTCTAATAAAGTATTGGACCCAATAAATTAAGTGTATTTTAAATCACAAGACATTTTCTGTTAAAGCACTTTTTTTTAAATATTAATAATTTTCAAACTTACATCTCGCTTATGGTTAGTCCTACATGAAAAATGCAAATAACTATTTTGTAGGAAATTTTATCAGCTTTAATTTTAGTAAACAGATAAAAATTGATAGGAGTAACTGTTTTCGAGATATAAGCAAGAAACCAAAAAACTGTTACCTTAATAAAGCGCTTGCATATAAGCAAATTTAGTACTATTAGTATTATTATTATTAATGTTATTGTTATTAATATGACGACTAAAAACGACTCTGAAGACTTTGGTGACTTTTATGTCTTCACCTTTTTCCTATACTAAAGTGTTAGACACAATTAATTTAGTTTAATTTCAGTATTTCAAACATTTTATTTTAAAGCAAATTTTTGTTAAATATTATTTATATCTATCTCTATAACTCGCTTATGCTTGGTCCTTCAAGAAAAATACAAATAACTATTTTGTAGGAATTTTTATCAGCTTTAATTTTAGTAAAAAGATAAAAATTGATAGGAGTAACTGTTTTCGAGATATAAGCAAGAAACCAAAAAACTGTTACCTTAATAAAGCGCTTGCATATAAGCAAATTTAGTACTATTAGTATTATTATTATTAATGTTATTGTTATTAATATGACGACTAAAAACGACTCTCAAGACTTTGGTGACTTTTATGTCTTCTCCTTTTTCCTCAACTAAAGTGTTAGTTTTAATTAATTTAGTTTAATTTCGGTTTTTCAAACATTTTATTTTAAAGCAAATTTTTGTTAAAGATTATTTATATCCAACTCTATAACTCGCTTATGGTTAGTCCTATAAAAAAAATGCCAATAACTATTTTGTAGGAAATTTTATCAGCTTTGATTTTGAAAGAAAGATAAAAATTGATAGGAGTAACTGTTTTCGAGATATAAGCAAAAAACCAATAAGAAAACTGTAACTGTTACTAAACAAAAATGTAATTCAGTTTTCAATGTTTGAGACAAAGACGAAAATGCAGCATTTAAAATCGACTCTGAAGACTTCAGTGACTTTTATGTCACCTCCTTTTTCTTCTAATAAAGTATTGGACCCATTAAATTAAGTGTATTTTAAATCACAAGACATTTTCCGTTAAAGCACGTTTTTTTTAAATATTAATTATTTTCAAACTTATATCTCGCTTATGGTTAGTCCTACATGAAAAATGCAAATTACTATTTTGTAGGAAATTTTATCAGCTTTAATTTTAGTAAAAAGATAAAAATTGATAGGAGTAACTGTTTTCGAGATATAAGCAAGAAACCAAAAAACTGTTACCTTAATTAAGCGCTTGCATATAAGCAAATTTAGTACTAAAAACAACTCTGAAGACTTTGGTGATTTTTATGTCTTCTCCTTTTTCCTCTACTAAAGTGTTAGACCCAATTAATTTAATTTAATTTCGGTTTTTCAAACATTTTATTTTAAAGCAAATTTTTGTTAAAGATTATTTATATCCAACTCTATAACTCGCTTATGGTTGGTCTTACAAAAGAAATGCAAATAACTATTTTGTAGGAAATTTTATCAGCTTTAATTTTGAAAGAAAGATAAAAATTGATAGGAGTAATTGTTTTCGAGATATAAGCAAAAAACCAAAGTGAAAACTGTTACAGTTACTGAACAAAAATGTAATTCAGTTTTCAATGTTTGAGACGAAGACGAAAATGCAGCATTTAAAAACGACTCTGAAGACTTCAGTGATTTTTATGTCACCTCCTTTTTCTTCTAATAGAGTATTGGTCCCAATAAATTAAGTGTATTTTAAATCACAAGACATTTTCTGTTAAAGCACTTTTTTTTTAAATATTAATTATTTTCAAACTTCTATCTCGCTTATGGTTAGTCCTACATAAAAAATGCAAATAACTATTTTGTAGGAAATTTTATCAGCTTTAATTTTAGTAAAAAAATAAAAATTGATAGGAGCAACTGTTTTCGAGATATAAGTAAGAAACTGTTACCTTAATTAAGCGTTTGCATGTAAGCAAATTTAGTACTATTAGTAGTATTATTATTAATGTTATTGTTATTAATATGACGACTAAAAACGACTCAGAAACCTTTAGTGACATTTATGTCTTCTCCTTTTTCCTCTACTAAAGTGTTAGACACAATTAATTTAGTTTAATTTTAGTTTTTCAAACATTTTATTTTAAAGCAAGTTTTTGTTAAATATTATTTATATCCAACTCTATAACTCGCTTATGGTTGGTCTTACAAAAGAAATGCAATAACTATTTTGTAGGAAATTTTATCAGCTTTAATTTTGAAAGAAAGATAAAAATTGATAGGAGTAATTGTTTTTGAGATATAAGCAAAAAACCAAAGTAAAAACTGTTACAGTTACTGAACAAAAATGTAATTCAGTTTTCAATGTTTGAGACGAAGACGAAAATGCAGCATTATTATTATTATTAATGTTATTGTTATTAATATGACGACTAAAAACGACTCTGAAGACTTTGGTGACTTTTATGTCTTCTCCTTTTTCCTATACTAAAGTGTTAGACTCAATGAATTTAATTTAATTTCGGTTTTTCAAACATTATATTTTAAAGCAAATTTTTGTTAAAGATTATTTATATCCAACTCTATAACTCGCTTATGGTTGGTCTTACAAAAGAAATGCAAATAACTATTTTGTAGGAAATTTTATCAGCTTTAATTTTGAAAGAAAGATAAAAATTGATAGGAGTAATTGTTTTCGAGTTATAAGCAAAAAACCAAAGTAAAAACTGTTACAGTTACTGAACAAAAATGTAATTCAGTTTTCAATGTTTGAGAGGAAGACGAAAATGCACCATTTAAAAACGACTCTGAAGACTTCAGCGACTTTTATGTCACCTCCTTTTTCTTCTAATAAAGTATTGGACCCAATAAATTAAGTGTATTTTAAATCACAAGACATTTTCTGTTAAAGCAATTTTTTTTAAATATTAATAATTTTTAAACGTATATCTCGCTTATGGTTAGTCTTACATGAAAAATGCAAATAACTATTTTGAAGGAAATTTTATCAGCTTTAATTTTAAAAGAAAGATAAAAATTGATAGGAGTAACTGTTTTCGAGAGATAAGCAAAAAACCAATAAGAAAACTGTAACTGTTACTGAACAAAAATGTAATTCAGTTTTCAATGTTTGAGACGAAGACGAAAATGCAGCATTTAAAATCGACTCTGAAGACTTCAGTGACTTATATGTCACCTCCTTTTTCTTCTAATAAAGTATTGGACCTAATAAATTAAGTGTATTTTAAATCACAAAACATTTTCTGTTAAAGCACTTTTTTTTAAATATTAATTATTTTCAAACTTATATCTCGCTTATGGTTAGTCCTACATGAGAAATGCAAATAACTATTTTGTAGGAAATTTTATCAGCTTTAATTTTGAAAGAAAGATAAAAATTGATAGGAGTAATTGTTTTCGAGATATAAGCAAAAAACCAAAGTAAAAACTGTTACAGTTACTGAACAAAAATGTAATTCAGTTTTCAATGTTTGAGAGGAAGACGAAAATGCAGCATTTAAAAACGACTCTAAAGACTTCAGCGACTTTTATGTCACCTCCTTTTTTTCTAATAAAGTATTGGACCCAATAAATTAAGTGTATTTTAAATCACAAGACATTTTCTGTTAAAGCACTTTTTTTTAAATATTAATAATTTTTAAACGTATATCTCGCTTATGGTTAGTCTTACATGAAAAATGCAAATAACTATTTTGAAGGAAATTTTATCAGCTTTAATTTTAAAAGAAAGATAAAAATTGATAGGAGTAACTGTTTTCGAGAGATAAGCAAAAAACCAATAAGAAAACTGTAACTGTTACTGAACAAAAATGTAATTCAGTTTTCAATGTTTGAGACGAAGACAAAAATGCAGCATTTAAAATCGACTCTGAAAACTTCAGTGACTTTTATGTCACCTCCTTTTTCTTCTAATAAAGTATTGGACCCAATAAATTAAGTGTATTATAAATCACAAGACATTTTCTGTTAAAACACTTTTTTTTAATTATTAATTATTTTCAAACTTATATCTCGCTTATGGTTAGTTCTACATGAAAAATGCAAATAACTATTTTGTAGGAAATTTTATCACCTTTAATTTTGGTGAAAAAGTAAAAATTGATAGGAGTAACTGTTTTCGAGATATAAGCAAAAAACAAAAAAACTGTTACCTTAATTAAGCGCTTGCATATAAGCAAATTTAGTACTACTAGTATCGTTATTATAAATGTTATTGTTATTAATATGACGACTAAAGACAACTCTGAAGACTTTAGTGACTTTTATGTCTCCTGCTTTTTCCTCTACTAAAGTGTTAGACACAATTAATTTAGTTTAATTTCAGTTTTTCAAACATTTTATTTTAAAGCAAATTTTTGTTAAATATTAAAAACTATAAAATGGCTTAGATTGCCTAAAAACACACATCACACATGATCTTTTGCATAGAAATGAGAAAACGCTCATGTAACACACAAAATAAGCTCCATTTTTCCTTATTAAAAGTATTATTATTATTATTACTTTTGTTACTATTACTATTATTATTATTATTATTATTATTATTATTATTATTATTATTATTAACTTTTGTATAGTAAATGTTTTTATACCAGTTTTAAAATGAGTTATTAATTTTAGACAATTTCTTGCCTAAAAACACAGATCACAGATGATTTCTTGCATAGAAATGAGAAAACACTCATATAACACACAAAATAAGCTTCATTTTGGCTTAGAAAACTAAGCTTACTTTTATTACTATTATTATTATTTTTATTATTATTATTATTATTATTGTTATTATTATTATTATTATTATTATTATTATTATTATTGTTATTATTATTATTATTATTATTATTATTATTATTATTATTATTATTATTATTATTATTAACTTTTGTATAGTAAATGTTTTTATATCAGTTTTAAAGCGAGTTATTAATTTTATTCAATTTCTTGCCTAAAAACACAGATCACAGATGATCTCTTGCATAGAAATGAGAAAACGCTCATATAACACACAAAATAAGCTTCATTTTTGCTTAGAAAACTAAGCTTACTTTTATTACTATTATTATTTTTATTATTATTATTATTATTATTACTATTATTAGTATAATTATTTTTATTATTATTATTATTATTATTATTATTATTATTATTATTATTATTATTATTATTGTTATTATTATTATTATTATTATTAAAAACTTATATTAAACAGACAGAAAACGTCGTATTCTGACACAAAAAAACGAATTACGTTATAGACTTGACGAGAACGGCGTATCTCGGACTCTTATAGGACTTTTATAGAGTCAAAAAGTATCAGTTTGGATTAAAATAAATTATTTTTGTTGACTCTCAGTCTGAATTGTTCATCAGTTCAAACAAAAACGGCTTATTTTAGACGATCTTTTGCTTTGAACAAGAAAACTTACATCGAACAGACTAAAAACGTATTAATCTGGCATAAAAGAGGAATTTATGTATCACTTTAGATAAAGAGAGCTAATCCTTTTCGTTTCATTGCCTAAAATAGACAATTGTTAAAAAATCTAACAAAAACGCTGTATTCTAGCACAAAATACTAATTACATTATAGTTTCGACGAGAATAGCTTATTTGAAATGATTCTATGCTTCCAAACGAGTAAATTTTTATTAAACAGATGCCAAACATCATGTTTTGTCCTATAAAGACATTTTATATTGCAGTTTGTATTAAAACGAAATATTTTCGTTGATTCTTTGTTAGAAGCAGCAAACCTAACATTAAAGAATCTGAAAACTTTGTATTCGGACACAAACCACCGAATTTTGTATCAGTTTAGACAAAAACGGTTGATTTTCGACAATATTTTGCTTTGAACAAGAAAATTTATATCAAACTGACTAAAAACGTCTTATTTTAGCACAAAACAAAAGATTTGCGTTATAGTCTTGAAGCTGATTCATGACACAGTTTGGATAAAAACCAATTATTTTTGTTAATTCATTGTTACAAACAAGAAACCTTACATCAAAGAAACTGAAAATCCCTTATTCAGGCACAGAAATTCGAATTACGTTTCAGCCTTTGTTTTGAACACGAAAACTTACATTAAAAAGATTAAAAACGTCTTATTCTGCGTGAAAACTGCAAATTATATATTACTCTAGATAAAAGCAATTTATCCTGATTACTCCTTTACTTAGAATAGAGTAAACTTGTATAAAATTTAATGAAAACTTTAAATTTAGTCTCAAAGAAATAATTTACGTTATAGTTTTGACCAGCACTGTTTATTTCAAACGAATTTATGATTCGAAACTAATGAACTTTTATGGGGCAGATGCAAAACCACATATTACCATATAAAGCGTTGTTTTAAAGCAAAGTATTACCTTTTGCAACAAGAAATTTCACGTCAAAGAAACTGAAAACTTCGTATCCATGCATAAATATCGAATTACGTATCAGTTTAAGCAAATACAGCTTATTTTAAACGATTTCTTGCTATAAACAAGAAAAATTTTATCAAGCATATTGAAAACGTCTTATTCTCGAAAATAAGAGAAAATTATGTATCAGTTTTAACAAAAGCGGATTACTCTGTTTGATTCTATGCTTAGAGTAGAGTAAACTACTATAAAACGTAATGAAAACTCTATATTCAAGCTCAAAAGAACAAATTACGTTATAGTTTTGGCAAAAAAAAATATTTCGGACGATTACATACTTCGAAGTAAGCAAACTTTAATTGAACAAGTGCAAAAGCTAATACTTTGCTTTAAAATAACGATTTATGTGGTAATATGGTATTTTGCATCTGTCCTATAAAAGTTTACTCGTTTCGCTCCATTGAATCATTCGAAATAAATTATTTTAACACAACAACAGCGAAAATAATTTGTTTTTGTTTAAACTGTTACATAAGTCGCTTTTATAAAACGAACTAAGACGTTTGGCATTTGTTTAGTGAAAGTTTTCTCGTTTGGGGGCATAAAATCGTTTGAAATTAACAGTTCTGGTCAAAACTATAACGTAAATTATTTCTTTGAGACGAAATTTAAAGTTTTCATTAAGTTTTATACAAGTTTGCTCTATTCTAAGCAAAGGAGTAATCAGGATAAACAGCTTTTATCCAAAGTAATACATAATTTGCAGTTTTGAGCCAGAATAAGACGTTTTTAATCTTTTTAATGTAAGTTTTCGTGTTCAAAAGAAAGAATCGTCTAAAATAAGCAATTTGTGTCTAGACTGAAACGTAGTTTGATTTTCTGGGCCTGAATAAGAGGTTTTCAGTTTCTTTGATGTAAGGTTTCTTGTTTGTAACAATGAATAAACGAAAATCATTGGTTTTAATCCAAACTGTGACATAAATCGTTTTTTAAAGGCGAAATCAGACGTTTTGCCTCTGTTCAGTGAAAGTATACTGGTTTCAAAGCATAGAATCGTTTAAAATTAACAGTTCTCGTCAAGACTATAACGCAAATCTTTAAAGTGATACAAAGAAATAATTTACGTTATAGTTTTGACCAGAACTGATAATTTCAAACGATTTTATTCCCCCAAACGAGAAAACTTTCAATAAACAGATGCCAAACGTCTTAGTTCGTTTTATAAAAGCGATTTATGTTACAGTTTAAACAAAAACAAATTATTTTCGTTGTTGTTGTGTCAAAATAATTTCTTTCGAATGATTCAATGGAGCGAAACGAGTAAACTTTTATAGGACAGATGCAAAATACCATATTACCACATAAATCGTTATTTTAAAGCAAAGTATTAGCTTTTGCACTTGTTCAATTAAAGTTTGCTTACTTCTTTTGAGCTTGAATATAGAGTTTTCATTACGTTTTATAGTAGTTTACTCTACTCTAAGCATAGAATCAAATAGAGTAATCCGCTTTTGTCAAAACTGATACATAATTTGCTCTTATTTTCGAGAATAAGACGTTTTCAATATGCTTGATAAAATTTTTCTTGTTTATAGCAATGAATCGTTTAAAATAAGCTGTATTTGCCTAAACTGATACGTAATTCGTTATTTATGCATGGATACGAAGTTTTCAGTTTCTTTGACGTGAAATTTCTTGTTGCAAAAGGTAATACTTTGCTTTAAAACAACGCTTTATATGGTAATATGTGGTTTTGCATCTGCCCCATAAAAGTTCATTAGTTTCGAATCATAAATTCGTTTGAAATAAACAGCGCTGGTCAAAACTATAACGTAAATTATTTCTTTGAGACTAAATTTAAAGTTTTCATTAAATTTTATACAAGTTTACTCTATTCTAAGTAAAGGAGTAATCAGGATAAATTGCTTTTATCTAGAGTAATATATAATTTGCAGTTTTCAGCCAGAATAAGACGTTTTTAATCTTTTTAATATAAGTTTTCGTGTTCAAAACAAAGGCTGAAACGTAATTCGAATTTCTGTGCCTGAATAAGGGATTTTCAGTTTCTTTGATGTAAGGTTTCTTGTTTGTAACAATGAATTAACGAAAATAATTGGTTTTTATCCAAACTGTGTCATGAATCAGCTTCAAGACTATAACGCAAATCTTTTGTTTTGTGCTAAAATAAGACGTTTTTAGTCAGTTTGATATAAATTTTCTTGTTCAAAGCAAAATATTGTCGAAAATCAACCGTTTTTGTCTAAACTGATACAAAATTCGGTGGTTTGTGTCCGAATACAAAGTTTTCAGATTCTTTAATGTTAGGTTTGCTGCTCCTAACAAAGAATCAACGAAAATATTTTGTTTTAATACAAACTGCAATATAAAATGTCTTTATAGGACAAAACATGATGTTTGGCATCTGTTTAATAAAAATTTACTCGTTTGGAAGCATAGAATCATTCCAAATAAGCTATTCTCGTCGAAACTATAATGTAATTAGTATTTTGTGCTAGAATACAGCGTTTTTGTTAGATTTATTAACAATTTTGTCTATTTTAAGCAATGAAACGAATAGGATTAGCTGCCTTTATCTAAAGTGATACATAAATTGCTCTTTTATGCCAGATTAATACGTTTTTAGTCTGTTCGATGTAAGTTTTCTTGTTCAAAGCAAAAGATCGTCTAAAATAAGCCGTTTTTGTTTGAACTGATGAACAATTCAGACTGAGAGTCAACAAAAATAATTTATTTTAATCCAAACTGATACTTTTTGACCCTATAAGAGTCCTATAAGAGTCCGAGATACGCCGTTCTCGTCAAGTCTATAACGTAATTCGTTTTTTTGTGTCAGAATACGACGTTTTCTGTCTGTTTAATACAAGTTTTTAATAATAATAATAATAATAACAATAATAATAATAATAATAATAATGATAATAATAATAATAATAATAATAATAATAATAAAAATAATAATACTAATAATAGTAATAATAATAATAATAATAATAAAAATAATAATAGTAATAAAAGTAAGCTTAGTTTTCTAAGCAAACATGAAGCTCTTTTTGTGTTATATGAGCGTTTTCTCATTTCTATGCAAAAGATCATGTGTGATCTGTGTTTTTAGGCAATCTAAGCCATTTTATAGTTTTTAGGCAAGAAATTGGCTAAAATTAATCACTCATTTTAAAACTGGTATAAAAACAATACTATACAAAAGTTATAATCGGTTTTTAATAATAATAATAATAATAATAATAATAATAATAATAATAATAATAATAATAATAATAATAATAATAATAATAATAATAATAATAATAATGATAATAATACTTATAATAATGAATTTCTTTCTAAATTAAAGCTTAGTTTTTCTAAGCAAAAATGATGCTTATTTTGTGTTATCTGAGCGTTTTCTCATTTCTATGCAAGAGATCATCTGTGATCTGTGTTTTTAGGCAAGAAATTGTCTAAATTAATATAACTCATTTTAAAACTGGTATAAAAACATTTACTATACAAAAGTTATAATCGGTTTTTAATAATAATAATATTAATAATAATAATAATAATAGTAATAATAATAATAATAATAATAATAATAAATATAATAATAATAGTAGTAATAAAAGTAAGCTTAGTTTTCTAAGCAAAAATGAAGCTTATTTTGTGTTATATGAGCGTTTTCTCATTTCTATGCAAAAGATCATGTGTGATCTGTGTTTTTAGGCAATCTAAGCCATTTTATAGTTTTTAGGCAAGAAATTGGCTAAAATTAATCACTCATTTTAAAACTGGTATAAAAACAATACTATACAAAAGTTATAATCGGTTTTTAATAATAATAATAATAATAATAATAATAATAATAATAATAATAATAATAATAATAATAATAATAATAACAATAATAATAATAATAATAATAATAATAATTAAAATAATAATAATAGTAATAAAAGTAAGCTTAGTTTTCTAAGCAAAAATAAAGCTTATTTTGTGTGTTTTATGAGTGTTTTTAGGCAAGAAATTGTCTAAAATTAATAACTCATTTTAAAACTGGTATAAAAACATTTACTATACAAAAGTTAATAATAATAATAATAATAATAATAATAATAGTAATAAAAGAAATAATAATAATAATAATAATAATAATAATGATAATAATACTTATAATAATGAATTTCTTTCTAAATTAAAGCTTAGTTTTTCTAAGCAAAAAGGATGCTTATTTTGTGTTATCTGAGCGTTTTCTCAATTCTATGCAAGAGATCATCTGTGATCTGTGTTTTTAGACAAGAAATTGTCTAAAATTAATAACTCATTTTAAAACTGGTATAAAAACATTTACTATACAAAAGTTATAATCGGTTTTTAATAATAATAATATTAATAATAATAATAATAATAATAATAATAATAATAATAATAATAATAATAATAATAATAATAATAATAATAATAATAGTAATAATAATAATAATAATAATAATAAAAATAATAATAATAGTAGTAATAAAAGTAAGCTTAGTTTTCTAAGCAAAAATGAAGCTTATTTTGTGTTATATGAGCGTTTTCTCATTTCTATGCAAAAGATCATGTGTGATGTGTGTTTTAGGCAATCTAAGCCATTTTATAGTATTTAATATTTAACAAAAATTTGCTTTAAAATAAAATGTTTGAAAAACTGAAATTAAACTAAATTAATTGTGTCTAACACTTTAGTAGAGGAAAAAGGAGGAGACATAAAAGTCACTAAAGTCTTAGAGTTGTCTTTAGTCGTCATATTAATAACAATAACATTTATAATAACAATACTGGTAGTACTAAATTTGCTTATATGCAAGCGCTTAATTAAAGTAACAGTTTTTTTGTTTTTTGCTTATATCTCGAAAACAGTTACTCCTATCAATTTTTACTTTTTCACCAAAATTAAAGGTGATAAAATTTCCTACAAAATAGTTATTTGCATTTTTCATGTAGAACTAACCATAAGCGAGATATAAGTTTGAAAGTAATTAATAATTAAAAAAAAGTTTTTAACAGAAAATGTCTTGTGATTTATAATACACTTAATTTATTGGGTCCAATACTTTATTAGAAGAAAAAGGAGGTGACATAAAAGTCACTGAAGTTTTCAGAGTCGTTTTTAAATGCTGCATTTTTGTCTTCGTCTCAAACATTGAAAACTGAATTACATTTTTGTTCAGTAACAGTTACAGTTTTCTTATTGGTTTTTTGCTTATATCTCGAAAACAGTTACTCCTATCAAATTTTATCTTTCTTTCACAATTAAAGCTAATAAAATTTCCAACAAAATAGTTATTTGCACCTCCTTTTTCTTCTAATTAAGTATTGGACCCAATAAATTAAGTGTATTTTAAATCACAAGACATTTTCTGTTAAAACACATTTTTTTTTTAATTATTAATTATTTTCAAACTTATATCTCGCTTATGGTTTGTTCTACATGAAAAATGCAAATAACTATTTTGCAGGAAATTTTATCATCTTTAATTTTGGTGAAAAGTTAAAAATTGATAGGAGTAACTGTTTTCGATATATAAGCAAGAAACCAAAAAACTATTACCTTAATGCAGCGTTTGCATATAAGCAAATTTAGTACTATTAGTTTATTAATGTTATTGTTATTAATATGACGACTAAAGACGATTCTGAAACCTTTAAAGACTTTTATGTCTTCTCCTTTTTCCTCCACTAAAGTGTTAGACACAATTAATTTAGTTTAATTTCAGTTTTTCAAACATTTTATTTTAAAGCAAATTTTTGTTAGAAATTATTTATATTCATCTCTATAACTCGCTTATGTTTGGTCCTACAAGAAAAATGCAAATAATTACTTTGTTGGAAATTTTATCAGCTTTAATTTTGAAAGAAAGATAAAATTTGAGAGGTGTAACTGTTTTCGAGATATAAGCTAGAAACCAAAAAACTGTTACATTAATTAAGCGCTTGCATGTAAGCAAATTTAGTACTATTAGTATTATTATTATTAATGTTATTGTTATTAATATGACGACTAAAAACGACTCTGAAGACTTCAGTGACCTTTATGTCTTCTCCTTTTTCCTCTACTAAAGTGTTAGACACAATTAATTTGGTTTAATTTTAGTTTTTCAAACATTTTATTTTAAAGAAAATTTTTGTTAAAGATTATTTATATCCAACTCTATAACTCGCTTATGGTTGGTCCTACAAAAAAATGCAAATAACTATTTTGTAAGAAATGTTATCAGCTTTAATTTTGAAAAAAAGATAAAAATTGATAGAAGTAACTGTTTTCGAGATATAAGCAAGAAACCAATAAGAAAACTGTAACTGTTACTGAACAAAAATGTAATTCAGTTTTCAATGTTTGAGACGAAGACAAAAATGCAGCATTATTATTATTATTAATGATATTGTTATTAATATGACGACTAAAAACGACTCTGAAGTCTTTGGTGTTTTCAGTATTTCAAACATTTTATTTTAAAGCAAATTTTTGTTAAATATTATTTATATCTATCTCTATAACTCGCTTATGCTTGGTCCTACAAGAAAAATACAAATAACTATTTTGTAGGAAATTTTATCAGCTTTAATTTTAGTAAAAAGATAAAAATTGATAGGAGTAACTGTTTTCGAGATATAAGCAAGAAACCAATAAACTGTTACCTTAATAAAGCGCTTGCATATAAGCAAATTTAGTACTATTAGTATTATTATTATTAATGTTATTGTTATTGATATGACGACTAAGAACGACTCTCAAGACTTTGGTGACTTTTATGTCACCTCCTTTTTCTTCTAATAAAGTATTGGACCCAATAAATTAAGTGTATTTTAAATCACAAGACATTTTCTGTTAAAGCACTTTTTTTTTAAATATTAATTATTTTTAAACTTATATCTCGCTTATGGTTAGTCCTATATGAAAAATGCAAATTACTATTTTGTAGGAAATTTTATTTTTTAGTTTTTCAAACATTTTATTTTAAAGCAAGTTTTTGTTAAATATTATTTATATCCAACTCTATAACTCGCTTATGGTTGGTCCTACAAGAAAAATGCAAATAACTATTTTGTAGGAAATTTTATCAGCTTTAATTTTGAAAGAAAGATAAAAATTGATAGGAATAATTGTTTTCGAGATATAAGCAAAAAACCAAAGTGAAAACTGTTACAGCTACTAAACAAAAATGTAATTCAGTTTTCAATGTTTGAGACGAAGACGAAAATGCAGCATTTGCATATAAGCATATAAGCGCTTGCATATAAGCAAATTTAGTACTAAAAACAACTCTGAAAACTTTGGTGATTTTTATGTCTTCTCCTTTTTCCTCTACTAAAGTGTTAGACCCAATTAATTTAGTTTAATATCGGTTTTTCAAACATTTTATTTTAAAGCAAATTTTTGTTAAAGATTATTTATATCCAACTCTTCAACTCGCTTATGGTTGGTTCTACAAAAAAATTGAAATAACTATTTTGTAGGAAATTTTATCAGCTTTAATTTTGAAAAAAAGATAAAAATTGATAGGAGTAACTGTTTTCGAGATATAAGCAAGAAACCAAAAAACTGTTACCTTAATAAAGCGCTTGCATATAAGCAAATTTAGTACTATTAGTATTATTATTTTTAATGTTATTGTTATTAATATGACGACTAAAGACGACTCTGAAACATTTAGTGACTTTTATGTCTTCTCCTTTTTCCTATACTAAAGTGTTAGACCCAATTAATTTAATTTAATTTCGGTTTTTCAAACATTTTATTTTAAAGCAAATTTTTGTTAAAGATTATTTATATCCAACTCTATAACTCGCTTATGGTTGGTCTTACAAAAGAAATGCAAATAACTATTTTGTAGGAAATTTTATCAGCTTTAATTTTGAAAGAAAGATAAAAATTGATAGGAGTAATTGTTTTCGAGATATAAGCAAAAAACCAAAGTGAAAACTGTTACAGTTACTGAACAAAAATGTAATTCAGTTTTCAATGTTTGAGACGAAGACGAAAATGCAGCATTTAAAAACGACTCTGAAGACTTCAGTGACTTTTATGTCACCTCCTTTTTCTTCTAATAGAGTATTGGTCCCAATAAATTAAGTGTATTTTAAATCACAAGACATTTTCTGTTAAAGCACTTTTTTTTTAAATATTAATTATTTTCAAACTTATATCTCGCTTATGATTAGTTCTACATGAAAAATGCAAATAACTATTTTGTAGGAAATTTTATCACCTTTAATTTTGGTGAAAAAGTAAAAATTGATAGGAGTAACTGTTTTCGAGATATAAGCAAAAAACAAAAAAACTGTTACCTTAATTAAGCGCTTGCATATAAGCAAATTTAGTACTACTAGTATCGTTATTATAAATGTTATTGTTATTAATATGACGACTAAAGACAACTCTGAAGACTTTAGTGACTTTTATGTCTCCTCCTTTTTCCTCTACTAAAGTGTTAGACACAATTAATTTAGTTTAATTTCAGTTTTTCAAACATTTTATTTTAAAGCAAATTTTTGTTAAATATTAAAAACTATAAAATGGCTTAGATTGCCTAAAAACACACATCACACATGATCTTTTGCATAGAAATGAGAAAACGCTCATGTAACACACAAAATAAGCTCCATTTTTCCTTATTATAAGTATTATTATTATTATTACTTTTGTTACTATTACTATTATTATTATTATTATTATTATTATTATTATTATTATTATTAACTTTTGTATAGTAAATGTTTTTATACCAGTTTTAAAATGAGTTATTAATTTTAGACAATTTCTTGCCTAAAAACACAGATCACAGATGATTTCTTGCATAGAAATGAGAAAACACTCATATAACACACAAAATAAGCTTCATTTTGGCTTAGAAAACTAAGCTTACTTTTATTACTATTATTATTATTTTTATTATTATTATTATTGTTATTATTATTATTATTATTATTATTATTATTATTATTATTATTATTATTATTGTTATTATTATTATTATTATTATTATTATTATTATTATTATTATTATTATTATTATTATTATTATTATTAACTTTTGTATAGTAAATGTTTTTATATCAGTTTTAAAGCGAGTTATTAATTTTATTCAATTTCTTGCCTAAAAACACAGATCACAGATGATCTCTTGCATAGAAATGAGAAAACGCTCATATAACACACAAAATAAGCTTCATTTTTGCTTAGAAAACTAAGCTTACTTTTATTACTATTATTATTTTTATTATTATTATTATTATTATTACTATTATTAGTATAATTATTTTTATTATTATTATTATTATTATTATTATTATTATTATTGTTATTATTATTATTATTATTATTAAAAACTTATATTAAACAGACAGAAAACGTCGTATTCTGACACAAAAAAACGAATTACGTTATAGACTTGACGAGAACGGCGTATCTCGGACTCTTATAGGACTTTTATAGGGTCAAAAAGTATCAGTTTGGATTAAAATAAATTATTTTTGTTGACTCTCAGTCTGAATTGTTCATCAGTTCAAACAAAAACGGCTTATTTTAGACGATCTTTTGCTTTGAACAAGAAAACTTACATCGAACAGACTAAAAACGTATTAATCTGGCATAAAAGAGCAATTTATGTATCACTTTAGATAAAGGCAGCTAATCCTATTCGTTTCATTGCTTAAAATAGACAAAATTGTTAATAAATCTAACAAAAACGCTGTATTCTAGCACAAAATACTAATTACATTATAGTTTCGACGAGAATAGCTTATTTGAAATGATTCTATGCTTCCAAACGAGTAAATTTTTATTAAACAGATGCCAAACATCATGTTTTGTCCTATAAAGACATTTTATATTGCAGTTTGTATTAAAACGAAATATTTTCGTTGATTCTTTGTTAGAAGCAGCAAACCTAACATTAAAGAATCTGAAAACTTTGTATTCGGACACAAACCACCGAATTTTGTATCAGTTTAGACAAAAACGGTTGATTTTCGACAATATTTTGCTTTGAACAAGAAAATTTATATCAAACTGACTAAAAACGTCTTATTTTAGCACAAAACAAAAGATTTGCGTTATAGTCTTGAAGCTGATTCATGACACAGTTTGGATAAAAACCAATTATTTTTGTTAATTCATTGTTACAAACAAGAAACCTTACATCAAAGAAACTGAAAACCCCTTATTCAGGCACAGAAATTCGAATTACGTTTCAGCCTTTGTTTTGAACACGAAAACTTACATTAAAAAGATTAAAAACGTCTTATTCTGCGTGAAAACTGCAAATTATATATTACTCAAGATAAAAGCAATTTATCCTGATTACTCCTTTACTTAGAATAGAGTAAACTTGTATAAAATTTAATGAAAACTTTAAATTTAGTCTCAAAGAAATAATTTACGTTATAGTTTTGACCAGCACTGTTTATTTCAAACGAATTTACGATTCGAAACTAATGAACTTTTATGGGGCAGATGCAAAACCACATATTACCATATAAAGCGTTGTTTTAAAGCAAAGTATTACCTTTTGCAACAAGAAATTTCACGTCAAAGAAACTGAAAACTTCGTATCCATGCATAAATATCGAATTACGTATCAGTTTAAGCAAATACAGCTTATTTTAAACGATTTCTTGCTATAAACAAGAAAAATTTTATCAAGCATATTGAAAACGTCTTATTCTCGAAAATAAGAGCAAATTATGTATCAGTTTTAACAAAAGCGGATTACTCTGTTTGATTCTATGCTTAGAGTAGAGTAAACTACTATAAAACGTAATGAAAACTCTATATTCAAGCTCAAAAGAACAAATTACGTTATAGTTTTGGCAAAAAAAAATATTTCGGACGATTACATACTTCGAAGTAAGCAAACTTTAATTGAACAAGTGCAAAAGCTAATACTTTGCTTTAAAATAACGATTTATGTGGTAATATGGTATTTTGCATCTGTCCTATAAAAGTTTACTCGTTTCGCTCCATTGAATCATTCGAAATAAATTATTTTAACACAACAACAGCGAAAATAATTTGTTTTTGTTTAAACTGTTACATAAGTCGCTTTTATAAAACGAACTAAGACGTTTGGCATTTGTTTAGTGAAAGTTTTCTCGTTTGGGGGCATAAAATCGTTTGAAATTAACAGTTCTGGTCAAAACTATAACGTAAATTATTTCTTTGAGACGAAATTTAAAGTTTTCATTAAGTTTTATACAAGTTTGCTCTATTCTAAGCAAAGGAGTAATCAGGATAAACAGCTTTTATCCAAAGTAATACATAATTTGCAGTTTTGAGCCAGAATAAGACGTTTTTAATCTTTTTAATGTAAGTTTTCGTGTTCAAAAGAAAGAATCGTCTAAAATAAGCAATTTGTGTCTAGACTGAAACGTAGTTTGATTTTCTGGGCCTGAATAAGAGGTTTTCAGTTTCTTTGATGTAAGGTTTCTTGTTTGTAACAATGAATAAACGAAAATCATTGGTTTTAATCCAAACTGTGACATAAATCGTTTTTTAAAGGCGAAATCAGACGTTTTGCCTCTGTTCAGTGAAAGTATACTGGTTTCAAAGCATAGAATCGTTTGAAATTAACAGTTCTCGTCAAGACTATAACGCAAATCTTTAAAGTGATACAAAGAAATAATTTACGTTATAGTTTTGACCAGAACTGTTAATTTCAAACGATTTTATGCCCCCAAACGAGAAAACTTTCAATAAACAGATGCCAAACGTCTTAGTTCGTTTTATAAAATCGACTTATGTTACAGTTTAAACAAAAACAAATTATTTTCGTTGTTGTTGTGTCAAAATAATTTATTTCGAATGATTCAATGGAGCGAAACGAGTAAACTTTTATAGGACAGATGCAAAATACCATATTACCACATAAATCGTTATTTTAAAGCAAAGTATTAGCTTTTGCACTTGTTCAATTAAAGTTTGCTTACTTCGAAGTATGTAATCGTCCGAAATATTTTTTTTTTGCCAAAACTATAACGTAATTTGTTCTTTTGAGCTTGAATATAGAGTTTTCATTACGTTTTATAGTAGTTTACTCTACTCTAAGCATAGAATCAAATAGAGTAATCCGCTTTTGTCAAAACTGATACATAATTTGCTCTTATTTTCGAGAATAAGACGTTTTCAATATGCTTGATAAAATTTTTCTTGTTTATAGCAATGAATCGTTTAAAATAAGCTGTATTTGCCTAAACTGATACGTAATTCGTTATTTATGCATGGATACGAAGTTTTCAGTTTCTTTGACGTGAAATTTCTTGTTGCAAAAGGTAATACTTTGCTTTAAAACAACGCTTTATATGGTAATATGTGGTTTTGCATCTGCCCCATAAAAGTTCATTAGTTTCGAATCATAAATTCGTTTGAAATAAACAGTGCTGGTCAAAACTATAACGTAAATTATTTCTTTGAGACTAAATTTAAAGTTTTCATTAAATTTTATACAAGTTTACTCTATTCTAAGTAAAGGAGTAATCAGGATAAATTGCTTTTATCTAGAGTAATATATAATTTGCAGTTTTCAGCCAGAATAAGACGTTTTTAATCTTTTTAATGTAAGTTTTCGTGTTCAAAACAAAGGCTGAAACGTAATTCGAATTTCTGTGCCTGAATAAGGGATTTTCAGTTTCTTTGATGTAAGGTTTCTTGTTTGTAACAATGAATTAACAAAAATAATTGGTTTTTATCCAAACTGTGTCATGAATCAGCTTCAAGACTATAACGCAAATCTTTTGTTTTGTGCTAAAATAAGACGTTTTTAGTCAGTTTGATATAAATTTTCTTGTTCAAAGCAAAATATTGTCGAAAATCAACCGTTTTTGTCTAAACTGATACAAAATTCGGTGGTTTGTGTCCGAATACAAAGTTTTCAGATTCTTTAATGTTAGGTTTGCTGCTCCTAACAAAGAATCAACGAAAATATTTTGTTTTAATACAAACTGCAATATAAAATGTCTTTATAGGACAAAACATGATGTTTGGCATCTGTTTAATAAAAATTTACTCGTTTGGAAGCATAGAATCATTCCAAATAAGCTATTCTCGTCGAAACTATAATGTAATTAGTATTTTGTGCTAGAATACAGCGTTTTTGTTAGATTTATTAACAATTTTGTCTATTTTAAGCAATGAAACGAATAGGATTAGCTGCCTTTATCTAAAGTGATACATAAATTGCTCTTTTATGCCAGATTAATACGTTTTTAGTCTGTTCGATGTAAGTTTTCTTGTTCAAAGCAAAAGATCGTCTAAAATAAGCCGTTTTTGTTTGAACTGATGAACAATTCAGACTGAGAGTCAACAAAAATAATTTATTTTAATCCAAACTGATACTTTTTGACCCTATAAGAATCCTATAAGAGTCCGAGATACGCCGTTCTCGTCAAGTCTATAACGTAATTCGTTTTTTTGTGTCAGAATACGACGTTTTCTGTCTGTTTAATACAAGTTTTTAATAATAATAATAATAATAACAATAATAATAATAATAATAATAATAATAATAATAATAATAATAATAATAATAAAAATAATAATACTAATAATAGTAATAATAATAATAATAATAATAAAAATAATAATAGTAATAAAAGTAAGCTTAGTTTTCTAAGCAAACATGAAGCTCTTTTTGTGTTATATGAGCGTTTTCTCATTTCTATGCAAGAAATCATCTGTGATCTGTGTTTTTAGGCAAGAAATTTTCTAAAATTAATAACTCATTTTAAAACTGGTACAAAAACATTTACTATACAAAAGTTAATAATAATAATAATAATAATAATAATAGTAATAAAAAATAATAATAATAATAATAATAATAATAATAATAATAATAATAATAATAATGATAATAATACTTATAATAATGAATTTCTTTCTAAATTAAAGCTTATTTTTTCTAAGCAAAAATGATGCTTATTTTGTGTTATCTGAGCGTTTTCTCATTTCTATGCAAGAGATCATCTGTGATCTGTGTTTTTAGGCAAGAAATTGTCTAAATTAATATAACTCATTTTAAAACTGGTATAAAAACATTTACTATACAAAAGTTATAATCGGTTTTTAATAATAATAATATTATTAAAAATATAAATATAATATAATATAATTATTAAAAATATAATAATAATAGTAATAATAATAATAATAATAAATATAATAATAATAGTAGTAATAAAAGTAAGCTTAGTTTTCTAAGCAAAAATGAAGCTTATTTTGTGTTATATGAGCGTTTTCTCATTTCTATGCAAAAGATCATGTGTGATCTGTGTTTTTAGGCAATCTAAGCCATTTTATAGTTTTTAGGCAAGAAATTGGCTAAAATTAATCACTCATTTTAAAACTGGTATAAAAACAATACTATACAAAAGTTATAATCGGTTTTTAATAATAATAATAATAATAATAATAATAATAATAACAATAATAATAATAATAATAATAATAATTAAAATAATAATAATAGTAATAAAAGTAAGCTTAGTTTTCTAAGCAAAAATAAAGCTTATTTTGTGTGTTATATGAGTGTTTTTAGGCAAGAAATTGTCTAAAATTAATAACTCATTTTAAAACTGGTATAAAAACATTTACTATACAAAAGTTAATAATAATAATAATAATAATAATAATAATAATAATAATAGTAATAAAAGAAATAATAATAATAATAATAATAATAATAATAATAATAATAATAATAATGATAATAATACTTATAATAATGAATTTCTTTCTAAATTAAAGCTTAGTTTTTCTAAGCAAAAATGATGCTTATTTTGTGTTATCTGAGCGTTTTCTCATTTCTATGCAAGAGATCATCTGTGATCTGTGTTTTTAGACAAGAAATTGTCTAAAATTAATAACTCATTTTAAAACTGGTATAAAAACATTTACTATACAAAAGTTATAATCGGTTTTTAATAATAATAATATTAATAATAATAATAATAATAATAATAATAATAATAATAATATTAATAATAATAATAGTAATAATAATAATAATAATAATAATAAAAATAATAATACTAGTAGTAATAAAAGTAAGCTTAGTTTTCTAAGCAAAAATGAAGCTTATTTTGTGTTATATGAGCGTTTTCTCATTTCTATGCAAAAGATCATGTGTGATGTGTGTTTTAGGCAATCTAAGCCATATTATAGTTTTTAATATTTAACAAAAATTTGCTTTAAAATAAAATGTTTGAAAAACTGAAATTAAACTAAATTAATTGTGTCTAACACTTTAGTAGAGGAAAAAGGAGGAGACATAAAAGTCACTAAAGTCTTAGAGTTGTCTTTAGTCGTCATATTAATAACAATAACATTTATAATAACAATACTGGTAGTACTAAATTTGCTTATATGCAAGCGCTTAATTAAAGTAACAGTTTTTTTGTTTTTTGCTTATAGCTCGGAAACAGTTACTCCTATCAATTTTTACTTTTTCACCAAAATTAAAGGTAATAAAATTTCCTACAAAATAGTTATTTGCATTTTTCATGTAGAACTAACCATAAGCGAGATATAAGTTTGAAAGTAATTAATAATTAAAAAAAAGTTTTTAACAGAAAATGTCTTGTGATTTATAATACACTTAATTTATTGGGTCCAATACTTTATTAGAAGAAAAAGGAGGTGACATAAAAGTCGCTGAAGTCTTCAGAGTCGTTTTTAAATGCTGCATTTTCGTCTTCGTCTCAAACATTGAAAACTGAATTACATTTTTGTTCAGTAACAGTTACAGTATTCTTATTGGTTTTTTGCTTATATCTCGAAAACAGTTACTCCTATCAATTTTTATCTTTCTTTCAAAATTAAAGCTGATAAAATTTCCTACAAAATAGTTATTTGCATTTCTTTTGTAAGACCAACCATAAGCGAGTTATAGAGTTGGATATAAATAATCTTTAACAAAAATTTGCTTTAAAATATAATGTTTGAAAAACCGAAATTAAACTAAATTAATTGAGTCTAACACTTTAGTATAGGAAAAAGGAGAAGACATAAAAGTCACCAAAGTCTTCAGAGTCGTTTTTAGTCGTAATATTAATAACAATAACATTAATAATAATAATAACGCTGCATTTTCGTCTTCGTCTCAAACATTGAAAACTGAATTACATTTTTGTTCAGTAACAGTTACAGTTGTCTTATTGGTTTTTTGCTTATATCTCGAAAACAGTTACTCCTATCAATTTTTATCTTTTTTTCAAAATTAAAGCTGATAAAATTTCCTACAAAATAGTTATTTGCATTTTTCTTGTAAGACCAACCATAAGCGAGTTAGAGAGTTAGATATAAATAATATTTAACAAATGTTATTGTTATTAATATGACGACTAAAGACGACTCTGAAACATTTAGTGACATTTATGTCTTCTCCTTTTATTATATTTATTTTTATTTATATAATTATTTTGTAGGAAATTTTATCAGCTTTAATTTTAAAAGAAAGATAAAAATTGATAGGAGTAACTGTTTTTGAGATATAAGCAAAAAACCAATAAGAAAACTGTAACTGTTACTGAACAAAAATGTAATTCAGTTTTCAATGTTTGAGACGAAGACGAAAATGCAGCATTTAAAATCGACTCTGAAGACTTCAGTGACTTATATGTCACCTCCTTTTTCTTCTAATAAAGTATTGGACTTAATAAATTAAGTGTATTTTAAATCACAAAACATTTTCTGTTAAAGCACTTTTTTTTTTAAATATTAATTATTTTCAAACTTATATCTCGCTTATGGTTAGTCCTACATGAGAAATGCAAATAACTATTTTGTAGGAAATTTTATCAGCTTTAATTTTAGTAAAAAGATAAAAATTGATAAGAGTAACTGTTTTCGAGATATAAGCAAGAAAGCAAAAAACTGTTACCTTAATTAAGCGTTTGCATGTAAGCAAATTTAGTACTATTAGTAGTATTATTATTAATGTTATTGTTATTAATATGACGACTAAAAACGACTCAGAAACCTTTAGTGACATTTATGTCTTCTCCTTTTTCCTCTACTAAAGTGTTAGACAGAATTAATTTAGTTTAATTTTAGTTTTTCAAACATTTTATTTTAAAGCAAGTTTTTGTTAAATATTATTTATATCCAACTCTATAACTCGCTTATGGTTGGTCTTACAAAAGAAATGCAACAACTATTTTGTAGGAAATTTTATCAGCTTTAATTTTGAAAGAAAGATAAAAATTGATAGGAGTAATTGTTTTTGAGATATAAGCAAAAAACCAAAGTAAAAACTGTTACAGTTACTGAACAAAAATGTAATTCAGTTTTCAATGTTTGAGACGAAGACGAAAATGCAGCATTATTATTATTATTAATGTTATTGTTATTAATATGACGACTAAAAACGACTCTGAAGACTTTGGTGACTTTTATGTCTTCTCCTTTTTCCTATACTAAAGTGTTAGACTCAATGAATTTAATTTAATTTCGGTTTTTCAAACATTATATTTTAAAGCAAATTTTTGTTAAAGATTATTTATATCCAACTCTATAACTCGCTTATGGTTGGTCTTACAAAAGAAATGCAAATAACTATTTTGTAGGAAATTTTATCAGCTTTAATTTTGAAAGAAAGATAAAAATTGATAGAAGTAATTGTTTTCGAGATATAAGCAAAAAACCAAAGTAAAAACTGTTACAGTTACCGAACAAAAATGTAATTCAGTTTTCAATGTTTGAGAGGAAGACGAAAATGCACCATTTAAAAACCACTCTGAAGACTTCAGCGACTTTTATGTCACCTCCTTTTTCTTCTAATATAGTATTGGACCCAATAAATTAAGTGTATTTTAAATCACATGACATTTTCTGTTAAAGCACTTTTTTTTAAATATTGATTATTTTCAAACTTATATCTCGCTTATGGTTAGTCCTACATGAAAAATGCAAATAACTATTTTGTAGGAAATTTTATCAGCTTTAATTTTAGTGAACAGATAAAAATTGATAGGAGTAACTGTTTTCGAGAGATAAGCAAAAAACCAATAAGAAAACTGTAACTGTTACTGAACAAAAATGTAATTCAGTTTTCAATGTTTGAGACGAAGACGAAAATGCAGCATTTAAATTCGACTCTGAAGACTTCAGTGACTTATATGTCACCTCCTTTTTCTTCTAATAAAGTATTGGACCTAATAAATTAAGTGTATTTTAAATCACAAAACATTTTCTGTTAAAGCACTTTTTTTTTAAATATTAATTATTTTCAAACTTATATCTCGCTTATGGTTAGTCCTACATGAGAAATGCAAATAACTATTTTGTAGGAAATTTTATCAGCTTTAATTTTAGTAAAAAGATAAAAATTGATAAGAGTAACTGTTTTCGAGATATAAGCAAGAAACCAAAAAACTGTTACCTTAATTAAGCGATTGCATATAAGCAAATTTAGTACTATTAGTATTATTATTATTAATGTTATTGTTATTAATATGACGACTAAAGACGACTCTGAAACCTTTAGTGACATTTATGTCTTCTCCTTTTATTATATTTATTTTTATTTATATAATTATTTTGTAGGAAATTTTATCAGCTTTAATTTTAAAAGAAAGATAAAAATTGATAGGAGTAACTGTTTTCGAGATATAAGCAAAAAACCAATAAGAAAACTGTAACTGTTACTGAACAAAAATGTAATTCAGTTTTTAATGTTTGAGACGAAGACGAAAATGCAGCATTTAAAATCGACTCTGAAAACTTCAGTGACTTATATGTCACCTCTTTTTTCTTCTAATAAAGTATTGGACCTAATAAATTAAGTGTATTTTAAATCACAAAACATTTTCTGTTAAAGCACTTTTTTTTTTAAATATTAATTATTTTCAAACTTATTTCTCGCTTATGGTTAGTCCTACATGAAAAATGCAAATTACTATTTTGTAGGAAACTTTATCAGCTTTAATTTTAGTAAAAAGATAAAAATTGATAGAAGTAACTGTTTTCGAGATGTAAGCAAGAGACCAAAAAACTGTTACCTTAATTAAGCGCTTGCATATAAGCAAATTTAGTACTAAAAACAACTCTGAAGACTTCAGTGACTTATATGTCACCTCCTTTTTCTTCTAATAAAGTATTGGACTTAATAAATTAAGTGTATTTTAAATCACAAAACATTTTCTGTTAAAGCACTTTTTTTTTTAAATATTAATTATTTTCAAACTTATATCTCGCTTATGGTTAGTCCTACATGAGAAATGCAAATAACTATTTTGTAGGAAATTTTATCAGCTTTAATTTTAGTAAAAAGATAAAAATTGATAAGAGTAACTGTTTTCGAGATATAAGCAAGAAAGCAAAAAACTGTTACCTTAATTAAGCGTTTGCATGTAAGCAAATTTAGTACTATTAGTAGTATTATTATTAATGTTATTGTTATTAATATGACGACTAAAAACGACTCAGAAACCTTTAGTGACATTTATGTCTTCTCCTTTTTCCTCTACTAAAGTGTTAGACACAATTAATTTAGTTTAATTTTAGTTTTTCAAACATTTTATTTTAAAGCAAGTTTTTGTTAAATATTATTTATATCCAACTCTATAACTCGCTTATGGTTGGTCTTACAAAAGAAATGCAATAACTATTTTGTAGGAAATTTTATCAGCTTTAATTTTGAAAGAAAGATAAAAATTGATAGGAGTAATTGTTTTTGAGATATAAGCAAAAAACCAAAGTAAAAACTGTTACAGTTACTGAACAAAAATGTAATTCAGTTTTCAATGTTTGAGACGAAGACGAAAATGCAGCATTATTATTATTATTAATGTTATTGTTATTAATATGACGACTAAAAACGACTCTGAAGACTTTGGTGACTTTTATGTCTTCTCCTTTTTCCTATACTAAAGTGTTAGACTCAATGAATTTAATTTAATTTCGGTTTTTCAAACATTATATTTTAAAGCAAATTTTTGTTAAAGATTTTTTATATCCAACTCTATAACTCGCTTATGGTTGGTCTTACAAAAGAAATGCAAATAACTATTTTGTAGGAAATTTTATCAGCTTTAATTTTGAAAGAAAGATAAAAATTGATAGAAGTAATTGTTTTCGAGATATAAGCAAAAAACCAAAGTAAAAACTGTTACAGTTACCGAACAAAAATGTAATTCAGTTTTCAATGTTTGAGAGGAAGACGAAAATGCACCATTTAAAAACGACTCTGAAGACTTCAGCGACTTTTATGTCACCTCCTTTTTCTTCTAATATAGTATTGGACCCAATAAATTAAGTGTATTTTAAATCACATGACATTTTCTGTTAAAGCACTTTTTTTTAAATATTGATTATTTTCAAACTTATATCTCGCTTATGGTTAGTCCTACATGAAAAATGCAAATAACTATTTTGTAGGAAATTTTATCAGCTTTAATTCTAGTGAACAGATAAAAATTGATAGGAGTAACTGTTTTCGAGAGATAAGCAAAAAACCAATAAGAAAACTGTAACTGTTACTGAACAAAAATGTAATTCAGTTTTCAATGTTTGAGACGAAGACGAAAATGCAGCATTTAAAATCGACTCTGAAGACTTCAGTGACTTATATGTCACCTCCTTTTTCTTCTAATAAAGTATTGGACCTAATAAATTAAGTGTATTTTAAATCACAAAACATTTTCTGTTAAAGCACTTTTTTTTTAAATATTAATTATTTTCAAACTTATATCTCGCTTATGGTTAGTCCTACATGAGAAATGCAAATAACTATTTTGTAGGAAATTTTATCAGCTTTAATTTTAGTAAAAAGATAAAAATTGATAAGAGTAACTGTTTTCGAGATATAAGCAAGAAACCAAAAAACTGTTACCTTAATTAAGCGATTGCATATAAGCAAATTTAGTACTATTAGTATTATTATTATTAATGTTATTGTTATTAATATGACGACTAAAGACGACTCTGAAACCTTTAGTGACATTTATGTCTTCTCCTTTTATTATATTTATTTTTATTTATATAATTATTTTGTAGGAAATTTTATCAGCTTTAATTTTAAAAGAAAGATAAAAATTGATAGGAGTAACTGTTTTCGAGATATAAGCAAAAAACCAATAAGAAAACTGTAACTGTTACTGAACAAAAATGTAATTAAGTTTTTAATGTTTGAGACGAAGACGAAAATGCAGCATTTAAAATCGACTCTGAAAACTTCAGTGACTTATATGTCACCTCCTTTTTCTTCTAGTAAAGTATTGGACCTAATAAATTAAGTGTATTTTAAATCACAAAACATTTTCTGTTAAAGCACTTTTTTTTTTAAATATTAATTATTTTCAAACTTATTTCTCGCTTATGGTTAGTCCTACATGAAAAATGCAAATTACTATTTTGTAGGAAACTTTATCAGCTTTAATTTTAGTAAAAAGATAAAAATTGATAGGAGTAACTGTTTTCGAGATGTAAGCAAGAGACCAAAAAACTGTTACCTTAATTAAGCGCTTGCATATAAGCAAATTTAGTACTAAAAACAACTCTGAAGACTTTGGTGACTTTTATGTCTTCTCATTTTTCCTCTACTAAAGTGTTTGACCCAATTAATTTAGTTTAATATCGGTTTTTCAAACATTTTATTTTAAAGCAAATTTTTGTTAAAGATTATTAATATCCAACTCTATAACTCGCTTATGGTTGGTCCTACAAAAAAATGCAAATAACTATTTTGTAGGAAGTTTTATCAGCTTTAATTTTGAAAGAAAGATAAAAATTAATAGGAGTAACTGTTTTCGAGATATAAGCAAAAAACCAATAAGAAAACTGTAACTGTTACTGAACAAAAATGTAATTCAGTTTTCAATGTTTGAGACGAAGACGAAAATGCAGCATTATTATTATTATTAATGTTGTTGTTATTAATATGACGACTATAAACGATTCTGAAGTCTTTGGTGACTTTTATGTCTTCTCCTTTTTCCTATACTAAAGTGTTAGACTCAATTAATTTAGTTTAATTTCGGTTTATCAAACATTATATTTTGAAGCAAATTTTTGTTAAAGATTATTTATATCCAACTCTATAACTCGCTTATGGTTGGTCTTACAAAAGAAATGCAAATAACTATTTTGTAGGAAATTTTATCAGCTTTAATTTTTAAAGAAAGATAAAAATTGATAGGAGTAATTGTTTTCGAGATATAAGCAAAAAACCAAAGTAAAAACCGTTACAGTTACTGAACAAAATGTAATTCAGTTTTCAATGTTTGAGACGAAGACGAAAATGCAGCATTTAAAAACGACTCTGAAGACTTCAGCGACTTTTATGTCACCTCCTTTTTCTTCTAATATAGTATTGGACCCAATAAATTAAGTGTATTTTAAATCACAAGACATTTTCTGTTAAAGCACTTTTTTTTAAATATTAATAATTTTTAAACTTATATCTCGCTTATGCTTAGTCTTACATGAAAAATGCAAATAACTATTTTGTAGAAAATTTTATCAGCTTTAATTTTAGTAAAAATATAAAAATTGATATAAGTAACTGATTTCCAGATATAAGCAAGAAACCAAAAAACTGTTACCTTAATTAAGCGTTTGCATGTAAGCAAATTTAGTACTATTAGTATTATTATTAATGTTATTGTTATTAATATGACGACTAAAGACGACTCTGAAACCTTTAGTGACCTTTATGTCTTCTCCTTTTTCTTCTACTAAAGTGTTAGACACAATTAATTTAGTATAATTTTAGTTTTTCAAACATTTTATTTTAAAGCAAGTTTTTGTTAAATATTATTTATACCCAACTCTATAACTCGCTTATGGTTGGTCCTACAAGAAAAATGTAAATAACTATTTTGTAGGAAATTTTATCAGCTTTAATTTTGAAAGAAAGATAAAAATTGATAGGAGTAACTGTTTTCGAGATATAAGCAAAAAACCAATAAGAAAACTGAAACTGTTACTGAACAAAAATGTAATTCAGTTTTCAATGTTTGAGACGAAGACGAAAATGCAGCATTATTATTATTATTAATGTTATTGTTATTAATATGACAACTAAAAACGACTCTGAAGACTTTGGTGACTTTTATGTCTTCTCCTTTTTCCTATACTAAAGTGTTAGGCTCAATTAATTTAGTTTAATTTCGGTTTTTCAAACATTATATTTTAAAGCAAATTTTTGTTAAAGATTATTTATATCCAACTCTATAACTCGCTTATGGTTGGTCTTACAAAAGAAATGCAATTAACTATTTTGTAGGAAATTTTATCAGCTTTAATTTTGAAAGAAAGATAAAAATTGATAGGAGTAATTGTTTTCGAGATATAAGCAAAAAACCAAAGTAAAAACTGTTACAGTTATTGAACAAAAATGTAAGTTTTCGAGATATAAGCAAGAAACTGTTACCTTAATTAAGCGCTTGCATATAAGCAAATTTAGTACTATTAGTATGTTATTATTATTAATGTTATTGTTATTGATATGACGACTAAGAACGACTCTCAAGACTTTGGTGACTTTTATGTCACCTCCTTTTTCTTCTAATAAAGTATTGGACCCAATAAATTAAGTGTATTTTAAATCACAAGACATTTTCTGTTAAAGCACTTTTTTTTTAAATATTAATTATTTTTAAACTTATATCTCGCTTATGGTTAGTCCTACATGAAAAATGCAAATTACTATTTTGTAGGAAATTTTATTTTTTAGTTTTTCAAACATTCTATTTTAAAGCAAGTTTTTGTTAAAAATTATTTATATCCAACTCTATAACTCGCTTATGGTTGGTCCTACAAGAAAAATGCAAATAACTATTTTGTAGGAAATTTTATCAGCTTTAATTTTGAAAGAAAGATAAAAATTGATAGGAATAATTGTTTTCGAGATATAAGCAAAAAACCAAAGTGAAAACTGTTACAGTAACTAAACAAAAATGTAATTCAGTTTTCAATGTTTGAGACGAAGACGAAAATGCAGCATTTAAAAACGACTCTGAAGACTTCTGTGACTTTTAAGTCACCTCCTTTTTCTTCTAATAATGTATTGGACCCAATAAATTAAGTGTATTTTAAATCACAAGACATTTTCTGTTAAAGCACTTTTTTTTTAAATATTGATTATTTTCAAACTTATATCTCGCTTATGGTTAGTCCTACATGAAAAATGCAAATAACTATTTTGTAGGAAATTTTATCAGCTTTAATTTTAGTAAACAAATAAAAATTGATAGGAGTAACTGTTTTCGAGATATAAGCATGAAACCAAAAAACTGTTACCTTAATAAAGCGCTTGCATATAAGCAAATTTAGTACTATTAGTATTATTATTATTAATGTTATTGTTATTAATATGACGACTAAAAACGACTCTGAAGACTTTGGTGACTTTTATGTCTTCTCCTTTTTCCTATACTAAAGTGTTAGTCTTAATTAATTTAGTTTAATTTCGGTTTTTCAAACATTTTATTTTAAAGCAAATTTTTGTTAAAGATTATTTATATCCAACTCTATAACTCGCTTATGGTTGGTCCTTCAAAAAAAATGCCAATAACTATTTTGTAGGAAATTTTATCAGCTTTGATTTTGAAAGAAAGATAAAAATTGATAGGAGTAACTGTTTTCGAGATATAAGCAAAAAACCAATAAGATAACTGTAACTGTTACTAAACAAAAATGTAATTCAGTATTCAATGTTTGAGACAAAGACGAAAATGCAGCATTTAAAATCGACTCTGAAGACTTCAGTGACTTTTATGTCACCTCCTTTTTCTTCTAATAAAGTATTGGACCCATTAAATTAAGTGTATTTTAAATCACAAGACATTTTCTGTTAAAGCACTTTTTTTTTAAATATTAATTATTTTCAAACTTATATCTCGCTTATGGTTAGTCCTACATGAAAAATGCAAATTACTATTTTGTAGGAAATTTTATCAGCTTTAATTTTAGTAAAAAGATAAAAATTGAAAGGAGTAACAGTTTTCGAGATATAAGCAAGAAACCAAAAAACTGTTACCTTAATTAAGCGCTTGCATATAAGCAAATTTAGTACTAAAAACAACTCTGAAGACTTTGGTGATTTTTATGTCTTTTCCTTTTTCCTCTACTAAAGTGTTAGACCCAATTAATTTAGTTTAATATCGGTTTTTCAAACATTTTATTTTAAAGCAAATTTTTGTTAAAGATTATTTATATCCAACTCTATAACTCGCTTATGGTTGGTCCTACAAAAAAATGGAAATAACTATTTTGTAGGAAATTTTATCAGCTTTAATTTTGAAAGAAAGATAAAAATTGATAGGAGTAATTGTTTTCGAGATATAAGCAAAAAACCAAAGTGAAAACTGTTACAGTTACTGAACAAAAATGTAATTCAGTTTACAATGTTTGAGACGAAGACGAAAATGCAGCATTTAAAAACGACTCTGAAGACTTCAGTGACTTTTATGTCACCTCCTTTTTCTTCTAATAGAGTATTGGTCCCAATAAATTAAGTGTAGTTTAAATCACAAGACATTTTCTGTTAGAGCACTTTTTTTTTAAATATTAATTATTTTCAAACTTCTATCTCGCTTATGGTTAGTCCTACATAAAAAATGCAAATAACTATTTTGTAGGAAATTTTATCAGCTTTAATTTTAGTAAAAAGATAAAAATTGATAGGAGTAACTGTTTTCGAGATATAAACAAGAAACTGTTACCTTAATTAAGCGCTTGCATATAAGCAAATTTAGTAATATTAGTATTATTATTATTAATGTTATTGTTATTAATAGGACGACTAAAGACGACACTGAAACATTTAGTGACTTTTATGTCTTCTCCTTTTTCCTCTACTAAAGTGTTAGACACAATTAATTTAGTTTAATTCCGGTTTTTCAAGCATTTTATTTTAAAGCAAATTTTTGTTAAATATTATTTATATCCAACTCTATAACTCGTTTATGCTTGGTCCTACAAGAAAAATGTTAATAACTATTTTGTTGGAAATTTTATCAGCTTTAATTTTGAAAGAAAGGTAAAATTTGATAGGAGTAACTGTTTTCGAGATATAAGCAAAAAACCAATAAGAAAACTGTAACTGTTACTGAACAAAAATGTAACTCAGTTTTCAATGTTTGAGACGAAGACAAAAATGTAGCATTTATTTAAGAGTCGTTTTTAATCGTCATATTAATAACAATAACATTAATAATAATAATACTAATAATACTAAATTTGCTTATATGCAAACGCTTAATTAAGGTAACAGTTTTTTGGTTTCTTGATTATATCTCGAAAACAGTTACTCCTATCAATTTTTATCTTTTTACTAAAATTAAAGCCGATAAAATTTCCTACAAAATAGTTATTTGCATTTTTCATGTAGGACTAACCATAAGCGAGATATAAGTTTGAAAATAATTATTATTTAAAAAAAAGTGCTTTAACAGAAAATGTCTTGTGATTTAAAATACACTTAATTTATTGGGTCCAATACTTTATTAGAAGAAAAAGGAGGTGACATAAAAGTCACTGACGTCTTCAGAGTCGTTTTTAAATGCTGCATTTTTGTCTTCGTCTCAAACATTGAAAACTGAGTTACATTTTTGTTCAGTAACAGTTACAGTTTCCTTATTGGTTTTTTGCTTATATCTCGAAAACAGTTACTCCTATCAAATTTTACCTTTCTTTCAAAATTAAAGCTGATAAAATTTCCAACAAAATAGTTATTTACATTTTTCTTGTAGGACCAAGCATAAACGAGTTATAGAGTTGGATATAAATAATATTTAACAAAAATTTGCTTTAAAATAAAATGCTTGAAAAACCGGAATTAAACTAAATTAATTGTGTCTAACACTTTAGTAGAGGAAAAAGGAAAAGACATAAATGTCACTAAATGTTTCAGAGTCGTCTTTAGTCGCCCTATTAATAACAATAACATTAATAATAATAATACTAATATTACTAAATTTGCTTATATGCAAGCGCTTAATTAAGGTAACAGTTTCTTGCTTATATCTCGAAAACAGTTACTCCTATCAATTTTTATCTTTTTACTAAAATTAAAGCTGATAAAATTTCCTACAAAATAGTTATTTGCATTTTTTATGTAGGACTAACCATAAGCGAGATAGAAGTTTGAAAATAATTAATATTTAAAAAAAAAGTGCTTTAACAGAAAATGTCTTGTGATTTAAAATACACTTAATTTATTGGGACCAATACTCTATTAGAAGAAAAAGGAGGTGACATAAAAGTCACTGAAGTCTTCAGAGTCGTTTTTAAATGCTGCATTTTCGTCTTCGTCTCAAACATTGAAAACTGAATTACATTTTTGTTCAGTAACTGTAACAGTTTTCACTTTGGTTTTTTGCTTATATCTCGAAAACAATTACTCCTATCAATTTTTATCTTTCTTTCAAAATTAAAGCTGATAAAATTTCCTACAAAATAGTTATTTGCATTTCTTTTGTAAGACCAACCATAAGCGAGTTATAGAGTTGGATATAAATAATCTTTAACAAAAATTTGCTTTAAAATATAATGTTTGAAAAACCGAAATTAAATTGAGTCTAACACTTTAGTATAGGAAAAAGGAGAAGACATAAAAGTCACCAAAGTCTTCAAAGTCGTTTTTAGTCGTCATATTAATAACAATAACATTAATAATAATAATAATGCTGCATTTTCGTCTTCGTCTCTAACATTGAAAACTGAATTACATTTTTGTTCAGTAACAGTTACAGTTTTCTTATTGGTTTTTTGCTTATATCTCGAAAACAGTTACTCCTAACAATTTTTATCTTTCTTTCAAAATTAAAGCTGATAAAATTTCCTACAAAATAGTTATTTGCATTTTTCTTGTAGGACCAACCATAAGCGAGTTATAGAGTTGGGTATAAATAATATTTAACAAAAACTTGCTTTAAAATAAAATGTTTGAAAAACTAAAATTAAACTAAATTAATTGTGTCTAACACTTTAGTAGAGGAAAAAGGAGAAGAGATAAAGGTCACTAAAGGTTTCAGAGTCGTCTTTAGTCGTCATATTAATAACAATAACATTAATAATAATACTAATAGTACTAAATTTGCTTACATGCAAACGCTTAATTAGGGTAACAGTTTTTTGGTTTCTTGCTTATATCTGGAAAACAGTTACTTATATCAATTTTTATCTTTTTACTAAAATTAAAGCCGATAAAATTTTCTACAAAATAGTTATTTGCATTTTTCATGTAAGACTAACCATAAGCGAGATATAAGTTTAAAAATTAAAAATATTTAAAAAAAAAGTGCTTTAACAGAAAATGTCTTGTGATTTAAAATACACTTAATTTATTGGGTCCAATACTTTATTAGAAGAAAAAGGAGGTTATATAAAAGTCGCTGAAGTCTTCAGAGTCGTTTTTAAATGCTGCATTTTCGTCTTCGTCTCAAACATTGAAAACTGAATTACATTTTTGTTCAGTAACTGTAACAGTTTTTACTTTGGTTTTTTGCTTATATCTCGAAAACAATTACTCTTATCAATGTTTATCTCTCTTTCAAAATTAAAGCTGATAAAATTTCCTACAAAATAGTTATTTGCATTTTTCATGTAGGACTAACCATAAGCGAGATATAAGTTTGAAAATAATTAATATTTAAAAAAAAAGTGCTTTAACAGAAAATGTCTTGTGATTTAAAATACACTTAATTTAATGGGTCCAATACTTTATTAGAAGAAAAAGGAGGTGACATAAAAGTCACTGAAGTCTTCAGAGTCGTTTTTAAATGCTGCATTTTCGTCTTCGTCTCAAACATTGAAAACTGAATTACATTTTTGTTCAGTAACTGTAACAGTTTTTACTTTGGTTTTTTGCTTATATCTCGAAAACAATTACTCCTATCAATTTTTGTCTTACTTTCAAAATCAAAGCTGATAAAATTTCCTACAAAATAGTTATTGGCATTTTTTTTGTAGGACCAACCATAAGCGAGTTATAGAGTTGGATATAAATAATCTTTAACAAAAATTTGCTTTAAAATAAAATGTTTGAAAAACCGAAATTAAACTAAATTAATTAAGACTAACACTTTAGTTGAGGAAAAAGGAGAAGACATAAAAGTCACCAAAGTTTTGAGAGTTGTTTTTAGTCGTCATATTAATAACAATAACATTAATAATAATAATACTAATAGTACTAAATTTGCTTATATGCAAGCGCTTTATTAAGGTAACAGTTTTTTGGTTTCTTGCTTATATCTCGAAAACAGTTACTCCTATCAATTTTTATCTTTTTACTAAAATTAAAGCTGATAAAATTTCCTACAAAATAGTTATTTGTATTTTTCTTGTAGGACCAAGCATAAGCGAGTTATAGAGATAGATATAAATAATATTTAACAAAAATTTGCATTAAAATAAAATGTTTGAAATACTGAAATTAAACTAAATTAATTGTGTCTAACACTTTAGTATAGGAAAAAGGAGAAGACATAAAAGTCACCAAAGTCTTCAGAGTCGTTTTTAGTCGTCATATTAATAACAATAACATTAATAATAATAATACTAATAGTACTAAATTTGCTTATATGCAAGCGCTTTATTAAGGTAACAGTTTTTTGGTTTCTTGCTTATATCTCGAAAACAGTTACTCCTATCAATTTTTATCTGTTTACTAAAATTAAAGCTGATAAAATTTCCTACAAAATAGTTATTTGCATTTTTTATGTAGGACTAACCATAAGCGAGATATAAGTTTGAAAATAATCAATATTTAAAAAAAAGTGCTTTAACAGAAAATGTCATGTGATTTAAAATACACTTAATTTATTGGGTCCAATACATTATTAGAAGAAAAATGAGGTGACTTAAAAGTCACAGAAGTCTTCAGAGTCGTTTTTAAATGCTGCATTTTCGTCTTCGTCTCAAACAATGAAAACTGAATTACATTTTTGTTTAGTAACTGTAACAGTTTTCACTTTGGTTTTTTGCTTATATCTCGAAAACAATTATTCCTATCAATTTTTATCTTTCTTTCAAAATTAAAGCTGATAAAATTTCCTACAAAATAGTTATTTGCATTTTTCTTGTAGGACCAACCATTAGCGAGTTATAGAGTTGGATATAAATAATATTTAACAAAAACTTGCTTTAAAATAAAATGTTTGAAAAACTAAAAAATAAAATTTCCTACAAAATAGTAATTTGAATTTTTCATATAGGCCTAACCATAAGCGAGATATAAGTTTAAAAATAATTAATATTTAAAAAAAAAGTGCTTTAACAGAAAATGTCTTGTGATTTAAAATACACTTAATTTATTGGGTCCAATACTTTATAAGAAGAAAAAGGAGGTGACATAAAAGTCACCAAAGTCTTGAGAGTCGTTCTTAGTCGTCATATCAATAACAATAACATTAATAATAATAATAATAATAGTACTAAATTTGCTTATATGCAAGCGCTTTATTAAGGTAACAGTTTATTGGTTTCTTGCTTATATCTCGAAAACAGTTACTCCTATCAATTTTTATCTTTTTACTAAAATTAAAGCTGATAAAATTTCCTACAAAATAGTTATTTGCATTTTTTATGTAGGACTAACCATAAGCGAGATATAAGTTTGAAAATAATCAATATTTAAAAAAAAGTGCTTTAACAGAAAATGTCATGTGATTTAAAATACACTTAATTTATTGGGTCCAATACATTATTAGAAGAAAAATGAGGTGACTTAAAAGTCACAGAAGTCTTCAGAGTCGTTTTTAAATGCTGCATTTTCGTCTTCGTCTCAAACAATGAAAACTGAATTACATTTTTGTTTAGTAACTGTAACAGTTTTCACTTTGGTTTTTTGCTTATATCTCGAAAACAATTATTCCTATCAATTTTTATCTTTCTTTCAAAATTAAAGCTGATAAAATTTCCTACAAAATAGTTATTTGCATTTTTCTTGTAGGACCAACCATAAGCGAGTTATAGAGTTGGATATAAATAATATTTAACAAAAACTTGCTTTAAAATAAAATGTTTGAAAAACTAAAAAATAAAATTTCCTACAAAATAGTAATTTGAATTTTTCATATAGGCCTAACCATAAGCGAGATATAAGTTTAAAAATAATTAATATTTAAAAAAAAAGTGCTTTAACAGAAAATGTCTTGTGATTTAAAATACACTTAATTTATTGGGTCCAATACTTTATAAGAAGAAAAAGGAGGTGACATAAAAGTCACCAAAGTCTTGAGAGTCGTTCTTAGTCGTCATATCAATAACAATAACATTAATAATAATAATAATAATAGTACTAAATTTGCTTATATGCAAGCGCTTTATTAAGGTAACAGTTTATTGGTTTCTTGCTTATATCTCGAAAACAGTTACTCCTATCAATTTTTATCTTTTTACTAAAATTAAAGCTGATAAAATTTCCTACAAAATAGTTATTTGTATTTTTCTTGTAGGACCAAGCATAAGCGAGTTATAGAGATAGATATAAATAATATTTAACAAAAATTTGCTTTAAAATAAAATGTTTGAAATACTGAAATTAAACTAAATTAATTGTGTCTAACACTTTAGTATAGGAAAAAGGAGAAGACATAAAAGTCACCAAAGTCTTCAGAGTCGTTTTTAGTCGTCATATTAATAACAATAACATTAATAATAATAATACTAATAGTACTAAATTTGCTTATATGCAAGCGCTTTATTAAGGTAACAGTTTTTTGGTTTCTTGCTTATATCTCGAAAACAGTTACTCCTATCAATTTTTATCTGTTTACTAAAATTAAAGCTGATAAAATTTCCTACAAAATAGGTATTTGCATTTTTCATGTAGGACTAACCATAAGCGAGATATAAGTTTGAAAATAATCAATATTTAAAAAAAAGTGCTTTAACAGAAAATGTCATGTGATTTAAAATACACTTAATTTATTGGGTCCAATACATTATTAGAAGAAAAAGGAGGTGACTTAAAAGTCAGAGAAGTCTTCAGAGTCGTTTTTAAATGCTGCATTTTTGTCTTCGTCTCAAACATTGAAAACTGAATTACATTTTTGTTCAGTAACAGTTACAGTTTTCTTATTGGTTTTTTGCTTATATCTCGAATACAGTTACTCCTATTAATTTTTATCTTTTTTTCAAAATTAAAGCTGATAAAATTTCCTACAAAATAGTTATTTGCATTTTTCTTGTAGGACCAACCATAAGCGAGTTATAGAGTTGGATATAAATAATATTTAACAAAAACTTGCTTTAAAATAAAATGTTTGAAAAACTAAAAAATAAAATTTCCTACAAAATAGTAATTTGCATTTTTCATGTAGGACTAACCATAAGCGAGATATAAGTTTAAAAATAATTAATATTTAAAAAAAAAGTGTTTTACAGAAAATGTCTTGTGATTTAAAATACACTTAATTTATTGGGTCCAATACTTTATTAGAAGAAAAAGGAGGTGACATAAAAGTCACCAAAGTCTTGAGAGTCGTTCTTAGTCGTCATATCAATAACAATAACATTAATAATAATAATACTAATAGTACTAAATTTGCTTATATGCAAGCGCTTAATTAAGGTAACAGTTTCTTGCTTATATCTCGAAAACTTACATTTTTGTTCAGTAACTATAACAGTTTTTACTTTGGTTTTTTGCTTATATCTCGAAAACAATTACTCCTATCAATTTTTATCTTTTTTTCAAAAATAAAGCTGATAAAATTTCCTACAAAATAGTTATTTGCATTTTTTTTGTAAGACCAACCATAAGCGAGTTATAGAGTTGGATATAAATAATCTTTAACAAAAATTTGCTTTAAAATATAATGTTTGAAAAACCGAAATTAAACTAAATTAATTGAGTCTAACACTTTAGTATAGGAAAAAGGAGAAGACATAAAAGTCACCAAAGACTTCAGAGTCGTTTTTAGTCGTCATATTAATAACAATAACATTAATAATAATAATACTAATAGTACTAAATTTGCTTATATGCAAGCGCTTTATTAAGGTAACAGTTTTTTGGTTTGTTGCTTATATCTCGAAAACAGTTACTTCTATCAACTTTTATCTTTTTTTCAAAATTAAAGCTGATAACATTTCCTACAAAATAGTTATTTGCATTTTTTTGTAGGACCAACCATAAGCGAGTTATAGAGTTGGATATAAATGATCTTTAACAAAAATTTTCTTTAAAATAAAATGTTTGAAAAACTAAAATTAAACCAAATTAATTGTGTCTAACACTTTAGTAGAGGAAAAAGGAGAAGACATAAAGGTCACTAAAGTCTTCAGAGTCGTTTTTAGTCGTCATATTAATAACAATAACATTAATAATAATAATATTAATAGTACTAAATTTGCTTATATGCAAGCGCTTAATTAATGTAACAGTTTTTTGGTTTCTAGCTTATATCTCGAAAACAGTTACACCTATCAAATTTTATCTTTCTTTCAAAATTAAAGCTGATAAAATTTCCAACAAAGTAATTATTTGCATTTTTCTTGTAGGACCAAGCATAAGCGAGTTATAGAGATGAATATAAATAATTTCTAACAAAAATTTGCTTTAAAATAAAATGTTTGAAAAACTGAAATTAAACTAAATTAATTGTGTCTAACACTTTAGTGGAGGAAAAAGGAGAAGACATAAAAGTCTTTAAAGGTTTCAGAATCGTCTTTAGTCGTCATATTAATAACAATAACATTAATAAACTAATAGTACTAAATTTGCTTATATGCAAACGCTGCATTAAGGTAATAGTTTTTTGGTTTCTTGCTTATATCTCGAAAACAGTTACTCCTATCAATTTTTAACTTTTCACCAAAATTAAAGATGATAAAATTTCCTGCAAAATAGTTATTTGCATTTTTCATGTAGAACAAACCATAAGCGAGATATAAGTTTGAAAATAATTAATAATTAAAAAAAAAATGTGTTTTAACAGAAAATGTCTTGTGATTTAAAATACACTTAATTTATTGGGTCCAATACTTAATTAGAAGAAAAAGGAGGTGCAAATAACTATTTTGTTGGAAATTTTATTAGCTTTAATTGTGAAAGAAAGATAAAATTTGATAGGAGTAACTGTTTTCGAGATATAAGCAAAAAACCAATAAGAAAACTGTAACTGTTACTGAACAAAAATGTAATTCAGTTTTCAATGTTTGAGACGAAGACAAAAATGCAGCATTTAAAAACGACTCAGAAAACTTCAATGACTTTTATGTCACCTCCTTTTTCTTCTAATAAAGTATTGGACCCAATAAATTAAGTGTATTATAAATCACAAGACATTTTCTGTTAAAACACTTTTTTTTAATTATTAATTACTTTCAAACTTATATCTCGCTTATGGTTAGTTCTACGTGAAAAATGCAAATAACTATTTTGTAGGAAATTTTATCACCTTTAATTTTGGTGAAAAAGTAAAAATTGATAGGAGTAACTGTTTTCGAGATATAAGCAAAAAACAAAAAAACTGTTACTTTAATTAAGCGCTTGCATATAAGCAAATTTAGTACTACTAGTATTGTTATTATAAATGTTATTGTTATTAATATGACGACTAAAGACAACTCTAAGACTTTAGTGACTTTTATGTCTCCTCCTTTTTCCTCTACTAAAGTGTTAGACACAATTAATTTAGTTTAATTTCAGTTTTTCAAACATTTTATTTTAAAGCAAATTTTTGTTAAATATTAAAAACTATAAAATGGCTTAGATTGCCTAAAAACACACATCACACATGATCTTTTGCATAGAAATGAGAAAACGCTCATATAACACAAAATAAGCTTCATTTTTGCTTAGAAAACTAAGCTTACTTTTATTACTACTATTATTATTATTTTTATTATTATTATTATTATTATTATTATTATTATTACTATTATTATTATTATTATTATTATTATTATTATTATTAATATTATTATTAAAAACCGATTATAACTTTTGTATAGTAAATGTTTTTATACCAGTTTTAAAATGAGTTATTAATTTTAGACAATTTCTTGTCTAAAAACACAGATCACAGATGATCTCTTGCATAGAAATGAGAAAACGCTCATATAACACAAAATAAGCTTCATTTTTGCTTAGAAAACTAAGCTTACTTTTATTACTACTATTATTATTATATTTATTATTATTATATTTATTATTATTATTATTATTATTATTATTACTATTATTATTATTATTATTAATATTATTATTATTAAAAACCGATTATAACTTTTGTATAGTAAATGTTTTTATACCAGTTTTAAAATGAGTTATATTAATTTAGACAATTTCTTGCCTAAAAACACAGATCACAGATGATCTCTTGCATAGAAATGAGAAAACGCTCAGATAACACAAAATAAGCATCATTTTTGCTTAGAAAAACTAAGCTTTAATTTAGAAAGAAATTCATTATTATAAGTATTATTATCATTATTATTATTATTATTATTATTATTGTTATTATTATTATTATTATTATTATTATTATTATTTATTACTATTATTATTATTATTATTGCTATTAACTTTTGTATAGTAAATGTTTTTATACCAGTTTTAAAATGAGTTATTAATTTTAGACAATTTCTTGCCTAAAAACACAGATCACAGATGATTTCTTGCATAGAAATGAGAAAACGCTCATATAACACAAAAAGAGCTTCATGTTTGCTTAGAAAACTAAGCTTACTTTTATTACTATTATTATTTTTATTATTATTATTATTATTATTACTATTATTAGTATTATTATTTTTATTATTATTATTATTATTATTATTATTATTATTATTATTATAATTATTATTGTTATTATTATTATTATTATTATTAAAAACTTATATTAAACAGACAGAAAACGTCGTATTCTGACACAAAAAAACAAATTACGTTATAGACTTGACGAGAACGGCGTATCTCGGACTCTTATAGGACTCTTATAGGGTCAAAAAGTATCAGTTTGGATTAAAATAAATTATTTTTGTTGACTCTCAGTCTGAATTGTTCATCAGTTCAAACAAAAACGGCTTATTTTAGACGATCTTTTGCTTTGAACAAGAAAACTTACATTGAACAGACTAAAAACGTATTAATCTGGCATAAAATAGCAATTTATGTATCACTTTAGATAAAGGCAGCTAATCCTATTCGTTTCATTGCTTAAAATAGACAAAATTGTTAATAAATCTAACAAAAACGCTGTATTCTAGCACAAAATACTAATTACATTATAGTTTCGACGAGAATAGCTTATTTGGAATGATTCTATGCTTCCAAACGAGTAAATTTTTATTAAACAGATGCCAAACATCATGTTTTGACCTATAAAGACATTTTATATTGCAGTTTGTATTAAAACAAAATATTTTCGTTGATTCTTTGTTAGAAGCAGCAAACCTAACATTAAAGAATCTGAAAACTTTGTATTCGGACACAAACCACCGAATTTTGTATCAGTTTAGACAAAAACGGTTGATTTTCGACAATATTTTGCTTTGAACAAGAAAATTTATATCAAACTGACTAAAAACGTCTTATTTTAGCACAAAACAAAAGATTTGCGTAATAGTCTTGAAGCTGATTCATGACACAGTTTGGATAAAAACCAATTATTTTTGTTAATTCATTGTTACAAACAAGAAACCTTACATCAAAGAAACTGAAAACCCCTTATTCAGGCACTGAAATTCGAATTACGTTTCAGTCTGGACAAAAGCTGCTTATTTTAGACGATCCTTTGTTTTGAACACGAAAACTTACATTAAAAAGATTAAAAACGTCTTATTCTGGCTGAAAACTGCAAATTATATATTACTCTAGATAAAAGCAATTTATCCTGATTACTCCTTTACTTAGAATAGAGTAAACTTGTATAAAATTTAATGAAAACTTTAAATTTAGTCTCAAAGAAATAATTTACGTTATAGTTTTGACCAGCACTGTTTATTTCAAACGAATTTATGATTCGAAACTAATGAACTTTTATGGGGCAGATGCAAAACCACATATTACCATATAAAGCGTTGTTTTAAAGCAAAGTATTACCTTTTGCAACAAGAAATTTCACGTCAAAGAAACTGAAAACTTCGTATCCATGCATAAATAACGAATTACGTATCAGTTTAGGCAAATACAGCTTATTTTAAACGATTCATTGCTATAAACAAGAAAAATTTTATCAAGCATATTGAAAACGTCTTATTCTCGAAAATAAGAGCAAATTATGTATCAGTTTTGACAAAAGCGGATTACTCTGTTTGATTCTATGCTTAGAGTAGAGTAAACTACTATAAAACGTAATGAAAACTCTATATTCAAGCTCAAAAGAACAAATTACGTTATAGTTTTGGCAAAAAAAAATATTTCGGACGATTACATACTTCGAAGTAAGCAAACTTTAATTGAACAAGTGCAAAAGCTAATACTTTGCTTTAAAATAACGATTTATGTGGTAATATGGTATTTTGCATCTGTCCTATAAAAGTTTACTCGTTTCGCTCCATTGAATCATTCGAAATAAATTATTTTGACACAACAACAACGAAAATAATTTGTTTTTGTTTAAACTGTAACATAAGTCGCTTTTATAAAACGAACTAAGACGTTTGGCATCTGTTTATTGAAAGTTTTCTCGTTTGGGGGCATAAAATCGTTTGAAATTAACAGTTCTGGTCAAAACTATAACGTAAATTATTTCTTTGTATCACTTTAAAGATTTGCGTTATAGTCTTGACGAGAACTGTTAATTTCAAACGATTCTATGCTTTGAAACCAGTATACTTTCACTGAACAGAGGCAAAACGTCTGATTTCGCCTTTAAAAAACGATTTATGTCACAGTTTGGATTAAAACCAGTGATTTTCGTTTATTCATTGTTACAAACAAGAAACCTTACATCAAAGAAACTGAAAACCTCTTATTCAGGCCCAGAAAATCAAATTACGTTTCAGTCTAGACACAAATTGCTTATTTTAGACGATTCTTTCTTTTGAACACGAAAACTTACATTAAAAAGATTAAAAACGTCTTATTCTGGCTCAAAACTGCAAATTATGTATTACTTTGGATAAAAGCAGTTTATCCTGATTACTCCTTTGCTTAGAATAGAGCAAACTTGTATAAAACTTAATGAAAACTTTAAATTTTGTCTCAAAGAAATAATTTACGTTATAGTTTTGACCAGAACTGTTAATTTCAAACGATTTTATGCCCCCAAACGAGAAAACTTTCACTAAACAAATGCCAAACGTCTTAGTTCGTTTTATAAAAGCGACTTATGTAACAGTTTAAACAAAAACAAATTATTTTCGCTGTTGTTGTGTTAAAATAATTTATTTCGAATAATTCAATGGAGCGAAACGAGTAAACTTTTATAGGACAGATGCAAAATACCATATTACCACATAAATCGTTATTTTAAAGCAAAGTATTAGCTTTTGCACTTGTTCAATTAAAGTTTGCTTACTTCGAAGTATGTAATCGTCCGAAATATTTTTTTTTGCCAAAACTATAACGTAATTTGTTCTTTTGAGCTTGAATATAGAGTTTTAATTACGTTTTATAGTAGTTTACTCTACTCTAAGCATAGAATCAAACAGAGTAATCCGCTTTTGTTAAAACTGATACATAATTTGCTTTTATTTTCGAGAATAAGACGTTTTCAATATGCTTGATAAAATTTTTCTTGTTTATAGCAAGGAATCGTTTAAAATAAGCTGTATTTGCTTAAACTGATACGTAATTCGATATTTATGCATGGATACGAAGTTTTCAGTTTCTTTGACGTGAAATTTCTTGTTGCAAAAGGTAATACTTTGCTTTAAAACAACGCTTTATATGGTAATATGTGGTTTTGCATCTGCCCCATAAAAGTTCATTAGTTTCGAATCATAAATTCGTTTGAAATAAACAGTGCTGGTCAAAACTATAATGTAAATTATTTCTTTGAGACGAAATTTAAAGTTTTCATTAAGTTTTATACAAGTTTACTCTATTCTAAGTAAAGGAGTAATCAGGATAAATTGCTTTTATCTAGAGTAAAATATAATTTGCAGTTTTCAGCCAGAATAAGACGTTTTTAATCTTTTTAATGTAAGTTTTCGTGTTCAAGACAAAAGATCGTCTAAAATAAGCAGTTTTTGTCCAGACTGAAACGTAATTCGAATTTCTGTGCCTGAATAAGGGGTTTTCAGTTTCTTTGATGTAAGGTTTCTTGTTTGTAACAATGAATTAACAAAAATATTTGGTTTTTATCCAAACTGTGGCATGAATCAGCTTTAAGACTATAACGCAAATCTTTTGTTTTGTGCTAAAATAAGACGTTTTTAGTCAGTTTGATATAAGTTTTCTTGTTCAAAGCAAAATATTGTCGAAAATCAACCGTTTTTGTCTAAACTGATACAAAATTCGGTGGTTTGTGTCCGAATACAAAGTTTTCAGATTCTTTAATGTTAGGTTTGTTGCTTCTAACAAAGAATCAACGAAAATATTTTGTTTTAATACAAACTGCAATATAAAATGTCTTCATAGGACAAAACATGATGTTTGGCATCTGTTTAATAAAAGTTTACTCTTTTGGAAGCATAGAATCATTTCAAATAAGCTATTCTCGTCGAAACTATAATGTAATTAGTATTTTGTGCTAGAATACAGCGTTTTTGTTAGATTTATTAACAATTTTGTCTATTTTAAGCAATGAAACGAATAGGATTAGCTGCCTTTATCTAAAGTGATACATAAATTGCTCTTTTATGCCAGATTAATACGTTTTTAGTCTGTTCGATGTAAGTTTTCTTGTTCAAAGCAAAAGATCGTCTAAAATAAGCCGTTTTTGTTTGAACTGATGAACAATTCAGACTGAGAGTCAACAAAAATAATTTATTTTAATCCAAACTGATACTTTTTGACCCTATAAAAGTCCTATAAGAGTCCGAGATACGCCGTTCTCGTCAAGTCTATAACGTAATTCGTTTTTTTGTGTCAGAATACGACGTTTTCTGTCTGTTTAATATAAGTTTTTAATAATAATAATAATAATAATAACAATAATAATAATAATAATAATAATAATAATAATAATAATAATAATAATAAAAATAATTATACTAATAATAGTAATAATAATAATAATAATAATAATAAAAATAATAATAGTAATAAAAGTAAGCTTAGTTTTCTAAGCAAAAATGAAGCTTATTTTGTGTGTTATATGAGCGTTTTCTCATTTCTATGCAAGAGATCATCTGTGATCTGTGTTTTTAGGCAAGAAATTGAATAAAATTAATAACTCGCTTTAAAACTGATATAAAAACATTTACTATACAAAAGTTAATAATAATAATAATAATAATAATAATAATAATAATAATAATAATAGTAATAAAATAATAATAATAATAATAATAATAATAATAATAACAATAATAATAATAATAATAATAATAATAACAATAATAATAATAATAATAATAATAATAATAATAATAATAATAATAACAATAATAATAATAATAATAATAAAAATAATAATAATAGTAATAAAAGTAAGCTTAGTTTTCTAAGCCAAAATGAAGCTTATTTTGTGTGTTATATGAGTGTTTTCTCATTTCTATGCAAGAAATCATCTGTGATCTGTGTTTTTAGGCAAGAAATTGTCTAAAATTAATAACTCATTTTAAAACTGGTATAAAAACATTTACTATACAAAAGTTAATAATAATAATAATAATAATAATAATAATAGTAATAGTAACAAAAGTAATAATAATAATAATACTTTTAATAAGGAAAAATGGAGCTTATTTTGTGTGTTACATGAGCGTTTTCTCATTTCTATGCAAAAGATCATGTGTGATGTGTGTTTTTAGGCAATCTAAGCCATTTTATAGTTTTTAATATTTAACAAAAATTTGCTTTAAAATAAAATGTTTGAAAAACTGAAATTAAACTAAATTAATTGTGTCTAACACTTTAGTAGAGGAAAAAGGAGGAGACATAAAAGTCACTAAAGTCTTCAGAGTTGTCTTTAGTCGTCATATTAATAACAATAACATTTATAATAACAATACTAGTAGTACTAAATTTGCTTATATGCAAGCGCTTAATTAAGGTAACAGTTTTTTTGTTTTTTGCTTATATCTCGAAAACAGTTACTCCTATCAATTTTTACTTTTTCACCAAAATTAAAGGTGATAAAATTTCCTACAAAATAGTTATTTGCATTTTTCATGTAGAACTAACCATAAGCGAGATATAAGTTTGAAAATAATTAATAATTAAAAAAAAGTGTTTTAACAGAAAATGTCTTGTGATTTATAATACACTTAATTTATTGGGTCCAATACTTTATTAGAAGAAAAAGGAGGTGACATAAAAGTCGCTGAAGTCTTTAGAGTCGTTTTTAAATGCTGCATTTTCGTCTTCCTCTCAAACATTGAAAACTGAATTACATTTTTGTTCAGTATCTGTAACAGTTTTTACTTTGGTTTTTTGCTTATATCTCGAAAACAATTACTCCTATCAATTTTTATCGTTTTTTCAAAAATAAAGCTGATAAAATTTCCTAGAAAATAGTTATTTGCATTTCTCATGTAGGACTAACCATAAGCGAGATATAAGTTTGAAAATAATTAATATTTTAAAAAAAAGTGCTTTAACAGAAAATGTTTTGTGATTTAAAATACACTTAATTTATTAGGTCCAATACTTTATTAGAAGAAAAAGAGGTGACATATAAGTCACTGAAGTCTTCAGAGTCGATTTTAAATGCTGCATTTTCGTCTTCGTCTCAAACATTGAAAACTGAATTACATTTTTGTTCAGTAACAGTTACAGTTTTCTTATTGGTTTTTTGCTTATCTCTCGAAAACAGTTACTCCTATCAATTTTTATCTTTCTTTTAAAATTAAAGCTGATAAAATTTCCTTCAAAATAGTTATTTGCATTTTTCATGTAAGACTAACCATAAGCGAGATATACGTTTAAAAATTATTAATATTTAAAAAAAAGTGCTTTAACAGAAAATGTCTTGTGATTTAAAATACACTTAATTTATTGGGTCCAATACTTTATTAGAAGAAAAAGGAGGTGACATAAAAGTCGCTGAAGTCTTCAGAGTCGTTTTTAAATGGTGCATTTTCGTCTTCCTCTCAAACATTGAAAACTGAATTACATTTTTGTTCAGTAACTGTAACAGTTTTTACTTTGGTTTTTTGCTTATATCTCGAAAACAATTACTCCTATCAATTTTTATCTTTCTTTCAAAATTATAGCTGATAAAATTTCCTACAAAATAGTTATTTGCATTTCTTTTGTAAGACCAACCATAAGCGAGTTATAGAGTTGGATATAAATAATCTTTAACAAAAATTTGCTTTAAAATATAATGTTTGAAAAACCGAAATTAAATTAAATTCATTGAGTCTAACACTTTAGTATAGGAAAAAGGAGAAGACATAAAAGTCACCAAAGTCTTCAGAGTCGTTTTTAGTCGTCATATTAATAACAATAACATTAATAATAATAATAATGCTGCATTTTCGTCTTCGTCTCAAACATTGAAAACTGAATTACATTTTTGTTCAGTAACTGTAACAGTTTTTACTTTGGTTTTTTGCTTATATCTCGAAAACAATTACTCCTATCAATTTTTATCTTTCTTTCAAAATTAAAGCTGATAAAATTTCCAATAATTTCCATAATTTACGTTATAGTTTTGACCAGAACTGTTAATTTCAAACGATTTTATGCCCCCAAACGAGAAAACTTTCACTAAACAAATGCCAAACGTCTTAGTTCGTTTTATAAAAGCGACTTATGTAACAGTTTAAACAAAAACAAATTATTTTCGCTGTTGTTGTGTTAAAATAATTTATTTCGAATAATTCAATGGAGCGAAACGAGTAAACTTTTATAGGACAGATGCAAAATACCATATTACCACATAAATCGTTATTTTAAAGCAAAGTATTAGCTTTTGCACTTGTTCAATTAAAGTTTGCTTACTTCGAAGTATGTAATCGTCCGAAATATTTTTTTTTGCCAAAACTATAACGTAATTTGTTCTTTTGAGCTTGAATATAGAGTTTTAATTACGTTTTATAGTAGTTTACTCTACTCTAAGCATAGAATCAAACAGAGTAATCCGCTTTTGTTAAAACTGATACATAATTTGCTTTTATTTTCGAGAATAAGACGTTTTCAATATGCTTGATAAAATTTTTCTTGTTTATAGCAATGAATCGTTTAAAATAAGCTGTATTTGCCTAAACTGATACGTAATTCGTTATTTATGCATGGATACGAAGTTTTCAGTTTCTTTGACGTGAAATTTCTTGTTGCAAAAGGTAATACTTTGCTTTAAAACAACGCTTTATATGGTAATATGTGGTTTTGCATCTGCCCCATAAAAGTTCATTAGTTTCGAATCATAAATTCGTTTGAAATAAACAGTGCTGGTCAAAACTATAACGTAAATTATTTCTTTGAGACTAAATTTAAAGTTTTCATTAAATTTTATACAAGTTTACTCTATTCTAAGTAAAGGAGTAATCAGGATAAATTGCTTTTATCTAGAGTAATATATAATTTGCAGTTTTCAGCCAGAATAAGACGTTTTTAATCTTTTTAATGTAAGTTTTCGTGTTCAAAACAAAGGATCGTCTAAAATAAGCAGTTTTTGTCCAGACTGAAACGTAATTCGAATTTCTGTGCCTGAATAAGGGGTTTTCAGTTTCTTTGATGTAAGGTTTCTTGTTTGTAACAATGAATTAACAAAAATATTTGGTTTTTATCCAAACTGTGGCATGAATCAGCTTTAAGACTATAACGCAAATCTTTTGTTTTGTGCTAAAATAAGACGTTTTTAGTCAGTTTGATATAAGTTTTCTTGTTCAAAGCAAAATATTGTCGAAAATCAACCGTTTTTGTCTAAACTGATACAAAATTCGGTGGTTTGTGTCCGAATACAAAGTTTTCAGATTCTTTAATGTTAGGTTTGTTGCTTCTAACAAAGAATCAACGAAAATATTTTGTTTTAATACAAACTGCAATATAAAATGTCTTCATAGGACAAAACATGATGTTTGGCATCTGTTTAATAAAAGTTTACTCTTTTGGAAGCATAGAATCATTTCAAATAAGCTATTCTCGTCGAAACTATAATGTAATTAGTATTTTGTGCTAGAATACAGCGTTTTTGTTAGATTTATTAACAATTTTGTCTATTTTAAGCAATGAAACGAATAGGATTAGCTGCCTTTATCTAAAGTGATACATAAATTGCTCTTTTATGCCAGATTAATACGTTTTTAGTCTGTTCGATGTAAGTTTTCTTGTTCAAAGCAAAAGATCGTCTAAAATAAGCCGTTTTTGTTTGAACTGATGAACAATTCAGACTGAGAGTCAACAAAAATAATTTATTTTAATCCAAACTGATACTTTTTGACCCTATAAAAGTCCTATAAGAGTCCAAGGTACGCCGTTCTCGTCAAGTCTATAACGTAATTCGTTTTTTTGTGTCAGAATACGACGTTTTCTGTCTGTTTAATATAAGTTTTTAATAATAATAATAATAATAATAACAATAATAATAATAATAATAATAATAATAATAATAATAATAATAATAAAAATAATTATACTAATAATAGTAATAATAATAATAATAATAATAAAAATAATAATAGTAATAAAAGTAAGCTTAGTTTTCTAAGCAAAAATGAAGCTTATTTTGTGTGTTATATGAGCGTTTTCTCATTTCTAGGCAAGAGATCATCTGTGATCTGTGTTTTTAGGCAAGAAATTGAATAAAATTAATAACTCGCTTTAAAACTGATATAAAAACATTTACTATACAAAAGTTAATAATAATAATAATAATAATAATAATAATAATAATAATAATAATAATAATAATAATAATAATAATAGTAATAAAATAATAATAATAATAATAATAATAATAATAACAATAATAATAATAATAATAATAATAATAATAACAATAATAATAATAATAATAATAATAATAATAATAATAATAATAATAATAATAACAATAATAATAATAATAATAATAAAAATAATAATAGTAATAAAAGTAAGCTTAGTTTTCTAAGCCAAAATGAAGCTTATTTTGTGTGTTATATGAGTGTTTTCTCATTTCTATGCAAGAAATCATCTGTGATCTGTGTTTTTAGGCAAGAAATTGTCTAAAATTAATAACTCATTTTAAAACTGGTATAAAAACATTTACTATACAAAAGTTAATAATAATAATAATAATAATAATAATAATAGTAATAGTAACAAAAGTAATAATAATAATAATACTTTTAATAAGGAAAAATGGAGCTTATTTTGTGTGTTACATGAGCGTTTTCTCATTTCTATGCAAAAGATCATGTGTGATGTGTGTTTTTAGGCAATCTAACCCATTTTATAGTTTTTAATATTTAACAAAAATTTGCTTTAAAATAAAATGTTTGAAAAACTGAAATTAAACTAAATTAATTGTGTCTAACACTTTAGTAGAGGAAAAAGGAGGAGACATAAAAGTCACTAAAGTCTTCAGAGTTGTCTTTAGTCGTCATATTAATAACAATAACATTTATAATAACAATACTAGTAGTACTAAATTTGCTTATATGCAAGCGCTTAATTAAGGTAACAGTTTTTTTGTTTTTTGCTTATATCTCGAAAACAGTTACTCCTATCAATTTTTACTTTTTCACCAAAATTAAAGGTGATAAAATTTCCTACAAAATAGTTATTTGCATTTTTCATGTAGAACTAACCATAAGCGAGATATAAGTTTGAAAATAATTAATAATTAAAAAAAAGTGTTTTAACAGAAAATGTCTTGTGATTTATAATACACTTAATTTATTGGGTCCAATACTTTATTAGAAGAAAAAGGAGGTGACATAAAAGTCACTGAAGTTTTCAGAGTCGATTTTAAATGCTGCATTTTTGTCTTCGTCTCAAACATTGAAAACTGAATTACATTTTTGTTCAGTAACTGTTACAGTTTTCTTATTGGTTTTTTGCTTATATCTCAAAAACAGTTACTCCTATCAATTTTTATCTTTCTTTTAAAATTAAAGCTAATAAAATTTCCTACAAAATAGTTATTTGCATTTTTCATGTAAGACTAACCATAAGCGAGATATAAGTTTAAAAATTATTAATATTTAAAAAAAAAGTGCTTTAACAGAAAATGTCTTGTGATTTAAAATACACTTAATTTATTGGGTCCAATACTTTATTAGAAAAAAAAGGAGGTGACATAAAAGTCGCTGAAGTCTTTAGAGTCGTTTTTAAATGCTGCATTTTCGTCTTCCTCTCAAACATTGAAAACTGAATTACATTTTTGTTCAGTATCTGTAACAGTTTTTACTTTGGTTTTTTGCTTATATCTCGAAAACAATTACTCCTATCAATTTTTATCTTTCTTTCAAAATTAAAGCTGATAAAATTTCCTACAAAATAGTTATTTGCATTTCTCATGTAGGACTAACCATAAGCGAGATATAAGTTTGAAAATAATTAATATTTTAAAAAAAAAGTGCTTTAACAGAAAATGTTTTGTGATTTAAAATACACTTAATTTATTAGGTCCAATACTTTATTAGAAGAAAAAGAGGTGACATATAAGTCACTGAAGTCTTCAGAGTCGATTTTAAATGCTGCATTTTTGTCTTCGTCTCAAACATTGAAAACTGAATTACATTTTTGTTCAGTAACAGTTACAGTTTTCTTATTGGTTTTTTGCTTATCTCTCGAAAACAGTTACTCCTATCAATTTTTATATTTCTTTTAAAATTAAAGCTGATAAAATTTCCTTCAAAATAGTTATTTGCATTTTTCATGTAAGACTAACCATAAGCGAGATATACGTTTAAAAATTATTAATATTTAAAAAAAAGTGCTTTAACAGAAAATGTCTTGTGATTTAAAATACACTTAATTTATTGGGTCCAATACTTTATTAGAAGAAAAAGGAGGTGACATAAAAGTCGCTGAAGTCTTCAGAGTCGTTTTTAAATGGTGCATTTTCGTCTTCCTCTCAAACATTGAAAACTGAATTACATTTTTGTTCAGTAACTGTAACAGTTTTTACTTTGGTTTTTTGCTTATATCTCGAAAACAATTACTCCTATCAATTTTTATCTTTCTTTCAAAATTATAGCTGATAAAATTTCCTACAAAATAGTTATTTGCATTTCTTTTGTAAGACCAACCATAAGCGAGTTATAGAGTTGGATATAAATAATCTTTAACAAAAATTTGCTTTAAAATATAATGTTTGAAAAACCGAAATTAAATTAAATTCATTGAGTCTAACACTTTAGTATAGGAAAAAGGAGAAGACATAAAAGTCACCAAAGTCTTCAGAGTCGTTTTTAGTCGTCATATTAATAACAATAACATTAATAATAATAATAATGCTGCATTTTCGTGTTCGTCTCAAACATTGAAAACTGAATTACATTTTTGTTCAGTAACTGTAACAGTTTTTACTTTGTTTTTTTGCTTATATCTCGAAAACAATTACTCCTATCAATTTTTATCTTTCTTTCAAAATTAAAGCTGATAAAATTTCCTACAAAATAGTTATTTGCATTTCTTTTGTAAGACCAACCATAAGCGAGTTATAGAGTTGGATATAAATAATATTTAACAAAAACTTGCTTTAAAATAAAATGTTTGAAAAACTAAAATTAAACTAAATTAATTGTGTCTAACACTTTAGTAGAGGAAAAAGGAGAAGACATAAATGTCACTAAAGGTTTCAGAGTCGTCTTTAGTCGTCATATTAATAACAATAACATTAATAATAATATTACTAATAGTACTAAATTTGCTTACATGCAAACGCTTAATTAAGGTAACAGTTTTTTGCTTTCTTGCTTATATCTCGAAAATAGTTACTTATATCGATTTTTATCTTTTTACTAAAATTAAAGCTGATAAAATTTTCTACAAAATAGTTGTTTGCATTTTTCATGTAAGACTAACCATAAGCGAGATATAAGTTTAAAAATTATTAATATTTAAAAAAAAAGTGCTTTAACAGAAAATGTCTTGTGATTTAAAATACACTTAATTTATTGAGTCCAATACTTTATTAGAAGAAAAAGGAGGTGACATAAAAGTCGCTGAAGTCTTCAGAGTCGCTTATAAATGCTGCATTTTCGTCTTCGTCTCAAACATTGAAAACTGAATTACATTTTTGTTCAGTAACTGTAACAGTTTTTACTTTGGTTTTTTGCTTATATCTCGAAAACAATTACTCCTATCAATTTTTATCGTTTTTTCAAAAATAAAGCTGATAAAATTTACGACAAAATAGTTATTTGCATTTCTTTTGTAAGACTAACCATAAGCGAGGTATAGAGTTGGATATAAATAATATTTAACAAAAATTTGCTTTAAAATAAAATGCTTGAAAAACCGGAATTAAACTAAATTAATTGTGTCCAACACTTTAGTAGAGGAAAAAGGAGAAAACATAAAAGTCACTAAATGTTTCAGAGTCGTCTTTAGTCGTCCTATTAATAACAATAACATTAATAATAATAATACTAATATTACTAAATTTGCTTATATGCAAGCGCTTAATTAAGATAACAGTTTCTTGCTTATATCTCGAAAACAGTTGCTCCTATCAATTTTTATCTTTTTACTAAAATTAAAGCTATTAAAATTTCCTACAAAATAGTTATTTGCATTTTTTATGTAGGACTAACCATAAGCGAGATAGAAGTTTGAAAATAATTAATATTTAAAAAAAAGTGCTTTAACAGAAAATGTCTTGTGATTTAAAATACACTTAATTTATTGGGATCAATACTCTATTAGAAGAAAAAGGAGGTGACATAAAAGTCACTGAAGTCTTCAGAGTCGTTTTTAAATGCTGCATTTTCGTCTTCGTCTCAAACATTGAAAACTGAATTACATTTTTGTTCAGTAACTGTAACAGTTTTCACTTTGGTTTTTTGCTTATATCTCGAAAACAATTACTCCTATCAATTTTTATCTTTCTTTCAAAATTAAAGCTGATAAAATTTCCTACAAAATAGTTATTTGCATTTCTTTTGTAAGACCAACCATAAGCGAGTTATAGAGTTGGATATAAATAATCTTTAACAAAAATTTGCTTTAAAATAAAATGTTTGAAAAACCGAAATTAAATTAAATTAATTGGGTCTAACACTTTAGTATAGGAAAAAGGAGAAGACATAAAAGTCACTAAATGTTTCAGAGTCGTCTTAAGTCGTCATATTAATAACAATATACATTAATAATAATAATACTAATAGTACTAAATTTGCTTATATGCAAGCGCTTTATTAAGGTAACAGTTTTTTGGTTTCTTGCTTATATCTCGAAAACAGTTACTCCTATCAATTTTTATCTTTTTTTCAAAATTAAAGCTGATAAAATTTCCTACAAAATAGTTATTTCCATTTTATTGTAGGACCAACCATAAGCGAGTTGAAGAGTTGGATATAAATAATCTTTAACAAAAATTTGCTTTAAAATAAAATGTTTGAAAAACCGATATTAAACTAAATTAATTGGGTCTAACACTTTAGTAGAGGAAAAAGGAGAAGACATAAAAATCACCAAAGTTTTCAGAGTTGTTTTTAGTACTAAATTTGCTTATATGCAAGCGCTTAATTAAGGTAACAGTTTTTTGGTTTCTTGCTTATATCTCGAAAACAGTTACTCCTATCAATTTTTATCTTTTTACTAAAATTAAAGCTGATAAAATTTCCTACAAAATAGTTATTTGTATTTTTCTTGTAGGACCAAGCATAAGCGAGTTATAGAGATAGATATAAATAATATTTAACAAAAATTTGCTTTAAAATAAAATGTTTGAAATACTGAAATTAAACTAAATTAATTGTGTCTAACACTTTAGTATAGGAAAAAGGAGAAGACATAAAAGTCACCAAAGTCTTCAGAGTCGTTTTTAGTCGTCATATTAATAATAATAACATTAATAATAATAATACTAATAGTACTAAATTTGCTTATATGCAAGCGCTTTATTAAGGTAACAGTTTTTTGGTTTCTTGCTTATATCTCGAAAACAGTTACTCCTATCAATTTTTATCTGTTTACTAAAATTAAAGCTGATAAAATTTCCTACAAAATAGTTATTTGCATTTTTCATGTAGGACTAACCATAAGCGAGATGTAAGTTTGAAAATAATCAATATTTAAAAAAAAAGTGCTTTAACAGAAAATGTCTTGTGATTTAAAATACACTTAATTTATTGGGTCCAATACATTATTAGAAGAAAAAGGAAGTGACTTGAAAGTCACAGAAGTCTTCAGAGTCGTTTTTAAATGCTGCATTTTCGTCTTCGTCTCAAACATTGAAAACTGAATTACATTTTTGTTTAGTAACTGTAACAGTTTTCACTTTGGTTTTTTGCTTATATCTCGAAAACTATTATTTCTATCAATTTTTATCTTTCTTTCAAAATTAAAGCTGATAAAATTTCCCACAAAATAGTTATTTGCATTTTTCTTGTAGGACGAACCATAAGCGAGTTATAGAGTTGGATATAAATAATATTTAACACAAACTTGCTTTAAAATTAAATGTTTGAAAAACTAAAAAATAAAATTTCCTACAAAATAGTAATTTGCATTTTTTATGTAGGACTAACCATAAGCGAGATATAAGTTTAAAAATAATTAATATTTAAAAAAAAAGTGCTTTAACAGAAAATGTCTTGTGATTTAAAATACACTTAATTTATTGGGTCCAATACTTTATTAGAAGAAAAAGGAGGTGACATAAAAGTCACCAAAGTCTTGAGAGTCGTTCTTAGTCGTCATATCAATAACAATAACATTAATAATAATAATAATACTAATAGTATTAAATTTGCTTATATGCAAGCGCTTAATTAAGGTAACAGTTTCTTGCTTATATCTCGAAAACTTACATTTTTGTTCAGTAACTGTAACAGTTTTTACTTTGGTTTTTTGCTTATATCTCGAAAACAATTACTCCTATCAATTTTTATCTTTCTTTCAAAATTAAAGCTGATAAAATTTTCTACAAAATAGTTATTTGCATTTCTTTTGTAAGACCAACCATAAGCGAGTTATAGAGTTGGATATAAATAATCTTTAACAAAACTTTGCTTTAAAATATAATGTTTGAAAAACCGAAATTAAACTAAATTAATTGGGTCTAACACTTTAGTATAGATAAAAGGAGAAGACATAAAAGTCACCAAAGTCTTCAGAGTCGTTTTTAGTCGTCATATTAATAACAATAACATTAATAATAATAATAATGCTGCATTTTCGTCTTCGTCTCAAACATTGAAAACTGAATTACATTTTTGTTCAGTAACAGTTACAGTTTTCTTATTGGTTTTTTGCTTATATCTCAAAAACAGTTACTCCTTTCAATTTTTATCTTTCTTTCAAAATTAAAGCTGATAAAATTTCTTACAAAATAGTTATTTGCATTTTTCTTGTAGGACCAACCATAAGCGAGTTATAGAGTTGGATATAAATAATATTTAACAATAACTTGCTTTAAAAAAAATGTTTGAAAAACTAAAATTAAACTAAATTAATTGTGTCTAACACTTTAGTAGAGGAAAAAGGAGAAGACATAAAGGTCACTAAAGGTTTCAGAGTCGTCTTTAGTCGTCATATTAATAACAGTAACATTAATAATAATACTAATAGTACTAAATTTGCTTACATGCAAACGCTTAATTAAGGTAACAGTTTTTTGGTTTCTTGCTTATATCTGGAAAACAGTTACTTATATCAATTTTTATCTTTTTACTAAAATTAAAGCTGATAAAATTTTCTACAAAATAGTTATTTGCATTTTTCATGTAAGACTAACCATAAGCGAGATATAAGATTAAAAATTATTAATATTTAAAAAAAAATTGCTTTAACAGAAAATGTCTTGTGATTTAAAATACACTTAATTTATTGGGTCCAATACTTTCTTAGAAGAAAAAGGAGGTGACATAAAAGTCGCCGAAGTCTTCAGAGTCGTTTCTAAATGCTGCATTTTCGTCTTCGTCTCAAACATTGAAAACTGAGTTACATTTTTGTTCAGTAACTGTAACAGTTTTTACTTTGGTTTTTTGCTTATATCTCGAAAACAATTACTCCTATCAATTTTTATCTTTTTTTCAAAATTAAAGCTGATAAAATTTCCTACAAAATAGTTATTTGCATTTTTCATGTAGGACTAACCATAAGCGAGATATAAGTTTGAAAATAATTAATATTTAAAAAAAAAGTGCTTTAACAGAAAATGTCTTGTGATTTAAAATACACTTAATTTAATGGGTCCAATACTTTATTAGAAGAAAAAGGAGGTGACATAAAATTCACTGAAGTCTTCAGAGTCGATTTTAAATGCTGCATTTTCGTCTTTGTCTCAAACATTGAATACTGAATTACATTTTTGTTTAGTAACAGTTACAGTTTTATTATTGGTTTTTTGCTTATATCTCGAAAACAGTTACTCCTATCAATTTTTATCTTTCTTTCAAAATCAAAGCTGATAAAATTTCCTACAAAATAGTTATTGGCATTTTTTTTGTAGGACCAACCATAAGCGAGTTATAGAGTTGGATATAAATAATCTTTAACAAAAATTTGCTTTAAAATAAAATGTTTGAAAAACCAAAATTAAACTAAATTAATTAAGACTAACACTTTAGTTGAGGAAAAAGGAGAAGACATAAAAGTCACCAAAGTTTTGAGAGTCGTTTTTAGTCGTCATATTAATAACAATAACATTAATAATAATAATACTAATAGTACTAAATTTGCTAATATGCAAGCGCTTTATTAAGGTAACAGTTTTTTGGTTTCTTGCTTATATCCCGAAAACAGTTACTCCTATCAATTTTTATCTTTTTACTAAAATTAAAGCTGATAAAATTTCCTACAAAATAGTTATTTGTATTTTTCTTGTAGGACCAAGCATAAGCGAGTTATAGAGATAGATATAAATAATATTTAACAAAAATTTGCTTTAAAATAAAATGTTTGAAATACTGAAATAAGACTAAATTAATTGTGTCTAACACTTTAGTATAGAAAAAAGGAGAAGACATAAAAGTCACCAAAGTCTTCAGAGTCGTTTTTAGTCGTCATATTAATAACAATAACATTAATAATAATAATACTAATAGTACTAAATTTGCTTATATGCAAGCACTTTATTAAGGTAACAGTTTTTTGGTTTCTTGCTTATATCTCGAAAACAGTTACTCCTATCAATTTTTATCTTTTTACTAAAATTAAAGCTGATAAAATTTCTTACAAAATAGTTATTTGCATTTTTCTTGTAGAACCAACCATAAGCGAGTTATAGAGTTGGATATAAATAATATTTAACAAAAACTTGCTTTAAAATAAAATGTTTGAAAAACTAAAATTAAACTAAATTAGTTGTGTCTAACACTTTAGTAGAGGAAAAAGGAGAAGACATAAAGGTCACTAAAGGTTTCAGAGTCGTCTTTAGTCGTCATATTAATAACAATGACATTAATAATAATACTAATAGTACTAAATTTGCTTACATGCAAACGCTTAATTAAGGTAACAGTTTTTTGGTTTCTTGCTTATATCTGGAAAACAGTTACTTACATCAATTTTTATCTTTTTACTAAAATTAAAGCTGATAAAATTTTCTACAAAATAGTTATTTGCATTTTTCATGTAAGACTAAGCATAAGCGAGATATAAGTTTAAAAATTATTAATATTTAAAAAAAAAGTGCTTTAACAGAAAATGTCTTGTGATTTAAAATACACTTAATTTATTGGGTCCAATACTATATTAGAAGAAAAAGGAGGTGACATAAAAGTCGCTGAAGTCTTCAGAGTCGTTTTTAAATGCTGCATTTTCGTCTTCGTCTCAAACATTGAAAACTGAATTACATTTTTGTTCAGTAACTGTAACAGTTTTTACTTTGGTTTTTTACTTATATCTCGAAAACAATTACTCCTATCAATTTTTATCTTTCTTTCAAAATTAAAGCTGATAAAATTTCCTACAAAATAGTTATTTGCATTTCTTTTGTAAGACCAACCATAAGCGAGTTATAGAGTTGGATATAAATAATCTTTAACAAAAATTTGCTTTAAAATATAATGTTTGAAAAACCGAAATTAAACTAAATTAATTGAGTCTAACACTTTAGTATAGGAAAAAGGAGAAGACATAAAAGTCACCAAAGTCTTCAGAGCCGTTTTTAGTCGTCATATTAATAACAATAACATTAATAATAATAATAACGCTGCATTTTCGTCTTCGTCTCAAACATTGAAAACTGAATTACATTTTTGTTTAGTAACAGTTACAGTTTTCTTATTGGTTTTTTGCTTATATCTCGAAAACAGTTACTCCTATCAATTTTTATTTTTCTTTTAAAATTAAAGCTGATAAAATTTCCTACAAAATAGTTATTTGCATTTTTCTTGTAGGACCAACCATAAGCGAGTTATAGAGTTGGATATAAATAATATTTAACAAAAACTTGCTTTAAAATAAAATGTTTGAAAAACTAAAAAATAAAATTTCCTACAAAATAGTTATTTGCATTTTTCATGTAGAACAAACCATAAGCGAGATATAAGTTTGAAAATAATTAATAATTAAAAAAAAATGTGTTTTAACAGAAAATGTCTTGTGATTTAAAATACACTTAATTTATTGGGTCCAATATTTAATTAGAAGAAAAAGGAGGTGCAAATAACTATTTTGTTGGAAATTTTATTAGCTTTAATTGTGAAAGAAAGATAAAATTTGATAGGAGTAACTGTTTTCGAGATATAAGCAAAAAACCAATAAGAAAACTGTAACTGTAACTGAACAAAAATGTAATTCAGTTTTCAATGTTTGAGACGAAGACAAAAATGCAGCATTTAAAAACGACTCTGAAAACTTCAGTGACTTTTATGTCACCTCCTTTTTCTTCTAATAAAGTATTGGACCCAATAAATTAAGTGAATTATAAATCACAAGACATTTTCTGTTAAAACACTTTTTTTTAATTATTAATTACTTTCAAACTTATATCTCGCTTATGGTTAGTTCTACATGAAAAATGCAAATAACTATTTTGTAGGAAATTTTATCACCTTTAATTTTGGTGAAAAAGTAAAAATTGATAGGAGTAACTGTTTTCGAGATATAAGCAAAAAACAAAAAAACTGTTACCTTAATTAAGCGCTTGCATATAAGCAAATTTAGTACTACTAGTATTGTTATTATAAATGGTATTGTTATTAATATGACGACTAAAGACAACTCTAAGACTTTAGTGACTTTTATGTCTCCTCCTTTTTCCTCTACTAAAGTGTTAGACACAATTAATTTAGTTTAATTTCAGTTTTTCAAACATTTTACTTTAAAGCAAATTTTTGTTAAATATTAAAAACTATAAAATGGCTTAGATTGCCTAAAAACACACATCACACATGATCTTTTGCATAGAAATGAGAAAACGCTCATATAACACAAAATAAGCTTCATTTTTGCTTAGAAAACTAAGCTTACTTTTATTACTACTATTATTATTATATTTATTATTATTATATTTATTATTATTATTATTATTATTATTACTATTATTATTATTATTATTAATATTATTATTATTAAAAACCGATTATAACTTTTGTATTGTAAATGTTTTTATACCAGTTTTAAAATGAGTTATATTAATTTAGACAATTTCTTGCCTAAAAACACAGATCACAGATGATCTCTTGCATAGAAATGAGAAAACGCTCAGATAACACAAAATAAGCATCATTTTTGCTTAGAAAAACTAAGCTTTAATTTAGAAAGAAATTCATTATTATAAGTATTATTATCATTATTATTATTATTATTAATATTATTATTATTATTATTATTATTATTATTATTATTTATTACTATTATTATTATTATTATTATTATTAACTTTTGTATAGTAAATGTTTTTATACCAGTTTTAAAATGAGTTATTAATTTTAGACAATTTCTTGCCTAAAAACACAGATCACAAATGATTTCTTGCATAGAAATGAGAAAACGCTCATATAACACAAAAAGAGCTTCATGTTTGCTTATAAAACTAAGCTTACTTTTATTACTATTATTATTTTTATTATTATTATTATTACTATTATTAGTATTATTATTTTTATTATTATTATTATTATTATTATTATTATTATTATTATTATTATTATTATTATTATTGTTATTATTATTATTATTATTAAAAACTTATATTAAACAGACAGAAAACGTCGTATTCTGACACAAAAAAACGAATTACGTTATAGACTTGACGAGAACGGCGTATCTCGGACTCTTATAGGACTCTTATAGGGTCAAAAAGTATCAGTTTGGATTAAAATAAATTATTTTTGTTGACTCTCAGTCTGAATTGTTCATCAGTTCAAACAAAAACGGCTTATTTTAGACGATCTTTTGCTTTGAACAAGAAAACTTACATCGAACAGACTAAAAACGTATTAATCTGGCATAAAAGAGCAATTTATGTATCACTTTAGATAAAGACAGCTAATCCTATTCGTTTCATTGCTTAAAATAGACAAAATTGTTAATAAATCTAACAAAAACGCTGTATTCTAGCACAAAATACTAATTACATTATAGTTTCGACGAGAATAGCTTATTTGGAATGATTCTATGCTTCCAAACGAGTAAATTTTTATTAAACAGATGCCAAACATCATGTTTTGTCCTATAAAGACATTTTATATTGCAGTTTGTATTAAAACAAAATATTTTCGTTGATTCTTTGTTAGAAGCAGCAAACCTAACATTAAAGAATCTGAAAACTTTGTATTCGGACACAAACCACCGAATTTTGTATCAGTTTAGACAAAAACGGTTGATTTTCGACAATATTTTGCTTTGAACAAGAAAATTTATATCAAACTGACTAAAAACGTCTTATTTTAGCACAAAACAAAAGATTTGCGTTATAGTCTTGAAGCTGATTCATGACACAGTTTGGATAAAAACCAATTATTTTTGTTAATTTATTGTTACAAACAAGAAACCTTACATCAAAGAAACTGAAAACCCCTTATTCAGGCACAGAAATTCGAATTACGTTTCAGTCTGGACAAAAGCTGCTTATTTTAGACGATTCTTTGTTTTGAACACGAAAACTTACATTAAAAAGATTAAAAACGTCTTATTCTGGCTGAAAACTGCAAATTATATATTACTCTAGATAAAAGCAATTTATCCTGATTACTCCTTTACTTAGAATAGAGTAAACTTGTATAAAATTTAATGAAAACTTTAAATTTAGTCTCAAAGAAATAATTTACGTTATAGTTTTGACCAGCACTGTTTATTTCAAACGAATTTATGATTCGAAACTAATGAACTTTTATGGGGCAGATGCAAAACCACATATTACCATATAAAGCGTTGTTTTAAAGCAAAGTATTACCTTTTGCAACAAGAAATTTCACGTCAAAGAAACTGAAAACTTCGTATCCATGCATAAATAACGAATTACGTATCAGTTTAGGCAAATACAGCTTATTTTAAACGATTCATTGCTATAAACAAGAAAAATTTTATCAAGCATATTGAAAACGTCTTATTCTCGAAAATAAGAGCAAATTATGTATCAGTTTTGACAAAAGCGGATTACTCTGTTTGATTCTATGCTTAGAGTAGAGTAAACTACTATAAAACGTAATGAAAACTCTATATTCAAGCTCAAAAGAACAAATTACGTTATAGTTTTGGCAAAAAAAAATATTTCGGACGATTACATACTTCGAAGTAAGCAAACTTTAATTGAACAAGTGCAAAAGCTAATACTTTGCTTTAAAATAACGATTTATGTGGTAATATGGTATTTTGCATCTGTCCTATAAAAGTTTACTCGTTTCGCTCCATTGAATCATTCGAAATAAATTATTTTGACACAACAACAACGAAAATAATTTGTTTTTGTTTAAACTGTAACATAAGTCGCTTTTATAAAACGAACTAAGACGTTTGGCATCTGTTTATTGAAAGTTTTCTCGTTTGGGGGCATAAAATCGTTTGAAATTGAAATTGAAATAAACAGTGCTGGTCAAAACTATAACGTAAATTATTTCTTTGAGACTAAATTTAAAGTTTTCATTAAATTTTATACAAGTTTACTCTATTCTAAGTAAAGGAGTAATCAGGATAAATTGCTTTTATCTAGAGTAATATATAATTTGCAGTTTTCAGCCAGAATAAGACGTTTTTAATCTTTTTAATGTAAGTTTTCGTGTTCAAAACAAAGGATCGTCTAAAATAAGCAGCTTTTGTCCAGACTGAAACGTAATTCGAATTTCTGTGCCTGAATAAGGGGTTTTCAGTTTCTTTGATGTAAGGTTTCTTGTTTGTAACAATGAATTAACAAAAATAATTGGTTTTTATCCAAACTGTGTCATGAATCAGCTTCAAGACTATAACGCAAATCTTTTGTTTTGTGCTAAAATAAGACGTTTTTAGTCAGTTTGATATAAATTTTCTTCTTCAAAGCAAAATATTGTCGAAAATCAACCGTTTTTGTCTAAACTGGTACAAAATTCGGTGGTTTGTGTCCGAATACAAAGTTTTCAGATTCTTTAATGTTAGGTTTGCTGCTTCTAACAAAGAATCAACGAAAATATTTTGTTTTAATACAAACTGCAATATAAAATGTCTTTATAGGACAAAACATGATGTTTGGCATCTGTTTAATAAAAATTTACTCGTTTGGAAGCATAGAATCATTCCAAATAAGCTATTCTCGTCGAAACTATAATGTAATTAGTATTTTGTGCTAGAATACAGCGTTTTTGTTAGATTTATTAACAATTTTGTCTATTTTAAGCAATGAAACGAATAGGATTAGCTGCCTTTATCTAAAGTGATACATAAATTGCTCTTTTATGCCAGATTAATACGTTTTTAGTCTGTTCGATGTAAGTTTTCTTGTTCAAAGCAAAAGATCGTCTAAAATAAGCCGTTTTTGTTTGAACTGATGAACAATTCAGACTGAGAGTCAACAAAAATTATTTATTTTAATCCAAACTGATACTTTTTGACCCTATAAGAGTCCTATAAGAGTCCGAGATACGCCGTTCTCGTCAAGTCTATAACGTAATTCGTTTTTTTGTGTCAGAATACGACGTTTTCTGTCTGTTTAATATAAGTTTTTAATAATAATAATAATAATAACAATAATAATTATAATAATAATAATAATAATAATAATAAAAATAATAATACTAATAATAGTAATAATAATAATAATAAAAATAATAATAGTAATAAAAGTAGGCTTAGTTTTCTAAGCAAACATGAAGCTCTTTTTGTGTTATATGAGCGTTTTCTCATTTCTATGCAAGAAATCATCTGTGATCTGTGTTTTTAGGCAAGAAATTGTCTAAAATTAATAACTCATTTTAAAACTGGTATAAAAACATTTACTATACAAAAGTTAATAATAATAATAATAATAATAATAATAGTAATAAAAAAAATAATAATAATAATAATAATAATAATAATAATAATAATAATAATGATAATAATACTTATAATAATGAATTTCTTTCTAAATTAAAGCTTAGTTTTTCTAAGCAAAAATGATGCTTATTTTGTGTTATCTGAGCGTTTTCTCATTTCTATGCAAGAGATCATCTGTGATCTGTGTTTTTAGGCAAGAAATTGTCTAAATTAATATAACTCATTTTAAAACTGGTACAAAAACATTTACTATACAAAAGTTATAATCGGTTTTTAATAATAATAATATTAATAATAATAATAATAATAGTAATAATAATAATAATAATAATAATAAATATAATAATAATAGTAGTAATAAAAGTAAGCTTAGTTTTCTAAGCAAAAATGAAGCTTATTTTGTGTTATATGAGCGTTTTCTCATTTCTATGCAAAAGATCATGTGTGATCTGTGTTTTTAGGCAATCTAAGCCATTTTATAGTTTTTAGGCAAGAAATTGGCTAAAATTAATCACTCATTTTAAAACTGGTATAAAAACAATACTATACAAAATTTATAATCGGTTTTTAATAATAATAATAATAATAATAATAATAATAATAACAATAATAATAATAATAATAATAATAATAATAATAATAATAATAATAATAATAACAATAATAATAATAATAATAATAATAATTAAAATAATAATAATAGTAATAAAAGTAAGCTTAGTTTTCTAAGCAAAAATAAAGCTTATTTTGTGTGTTATATGAGTGTTTTTAGGCAAGAAATTGTCTAAAATTAATAACTCATTTTAAAACTGGTATAAAAACATTTACTATACAAAAGTTAATAATAATAATAATAATAATAATAATAATAGTAATAAAAGAAATAATAATAATAATAATAATAATAATAATAATAATAATAATGATAATAATACTTATAATAATGAATTTCTTTTTAAATTAAAGCTTAGTTTTTCTAAACAAAAATGATGCTTATTTTGTGTTATCTGAGCGTTTTCTCATTTCTATGCAAGAGATCATCTGTGATCTGTGTTTTTAGACAAGAAATTGTCTAAAATTAATAACTCATTTTAAAACTGGTATAAAAACATTTACTATACAAAAGTTATAATCGGTTTTTAATAATAATAATATTAATAATAATAATAATAATAATAATAATAATAATAATAATAATAATAGTAATAATAATAATAATAATAATAATAAAAATAATAATAATAGTAGTAATAAAAGTAAGCTTAGTTTTCTAAGCAAAAATAAAGCTTATTTTGTGTTATATGAGCGTTTTCTCATTTCTATCCAAAAGATCATGTGTGATGTGTGTTTTTAGGCAATCTAAGCCATTTTATAGTTTTTAATATTTAACAAAAATTTGCTTTAAAATAAAATGTTTGAAAAACTGAAATTAAACTAAATTAATTGTGTCTAACACTTTAGTAGAGGAAAAAGGAGGAGACATAAAAGTCACTAAAGTCTTAGAGTTGTCTTTAGTCGTCATATTAATAATAATAACATTTATAATAACAATACTAGTAGTACTAAATTTGCTTATATGCAAGCGCTTAATTAAAGTAACAGTTTTTTTGTTTTTTGCTTATATCTCGAAAACAGATACTCCTATCAATTTTTACTTTTTCACCAAAATTAAAGGTGATAAAATTTCCTACAAAATAGTTATTTGCATTTTTCATGTAGAACTAACCATAAGCGAGATATAAGTTTGAAAGTAATTAATAATTAAAAAAAAGTGTTTTACAGAAAATGTCTTGTGATTTATAATACACTTAATTTATTGGGTCCAATACTTTATTAGAAGAAAAAGGAGGTGACATAAAAGTCACTGAAGTTTTCAGAGTCGTTTTTAAATGCTGCATTTTTGTCTTCGTCTCAAACATTGAAAACTGAATTACATTTTTGTTCAGTAACAGTTAGTTTTCTTATTGGTTTTTTGCTTATATCTCGAAAACAGTTACTCCTATCAAATTTTATCTTTCTTTCACAATTAAAGCTAATAAAATTTCCAACAAAATAGTTATTTGCACCTCCTTTTTCTTCTAATTAAGTATTGGACCCAATAAATTAAGTGTATTTTAAATCACAAGACATTTTCTGTTAAAACACATTTTTTTTTTAATTATTAATTATTTTCAAACTTATATCTCGCTTATGGTTTGTTCTACATGAAAAATGCAAATAACTATTTTGCAGGAAATTTTATCATCTTTAATTTTGGTGAAAAGTTAAAAATTGATAGGAGTTAAAGATTATTAATATCCAACTCTATAACTCGCTTATGGTTGGTCCTACAAAAAAATGCAAATAACTATTTTGTAGGAAATTTTATCAGCTTTAATTTTGAAAGAAAGATAAAAATTGATAGGAGTAATTGTTTTCGAGATATAAGCAAAAAACCAAAGTAAAAACTGTTACAGTTATTGAACAAAAATGTAAGTTTTCGAGATATAAGCAAGAAACTGTTACCTTAATTAAGCGCTTGCATATAAGCAAATTTAGTACTATTAGTATTATTATTATTAATGTTATTGTTATTGATATGACGACTAAGAACGACTCTCAAGACTTTGGTGACTTTTATGTCACCTCCTTTTTCTTCTAATAAAGTATTGGACCCAATAAATTAAGTGTACTTTAAATCACAAGACATTTTCTGTTAAAGCACTTTTTTTTTAAATATTAATTATTTTTAAACTTATATCTCGCTTATGGTTAGTCCTACATGAAAAATGCAAATTACTATTTTGTAGGAAATTTTATTTTTTAGTTTTTCAAACATTTTATTTTAAAGCAAATTTTTGTTAAATATTATTTATATCCAACTCTATAACTCGTTTATGCTTGGTCCTACAAGAAAAATGTAAATAACTATTTTGTTGGAAATTTTATCAGCTTTAATTTTGAAAGAAAGGTAAAATTTGATAGGAGTAACTGTTTTCGAAATATAAGCAAAAAACCAATAAGAAAACTGTAACTGTTACTGAACAAAAATGTAATTCAGTTTTCAATGTTTGAGACGAAGACGAAAATGCAGCATTATTATTATTATTAATGTTATTGTTATTAATATGACGACTAAAAACGACTCTGAAGACTTTGGTGACTTTTATGTCTTCTCTTTTTTCCTATACTAAAGTGTTAGACTCAATTAATTTAGTTTAATTTCGGTTTTTCAAACATTATATTTTAAAGCAAATTTTTGTTAAAGATTATTTATATCCAACTCTATAACTCGCTTATGGTTGGTCTTACAAAAGAAATGCAAATAACTATTTTGTAGGAAATTTTATCAGCTTTAATTTTGAAAGAAAGATAAAAATTGATAGGAGTAATTGTTTTCGAGATATAAGCAAAAAACCAAAGTAAAAACTGTTACTGTTACTGAACAAAAATGTAAGTTTTCGAGATATAAGCAAGAAACTCTTACCTTAATTAAGCGCTTGCATATAAGCAAATTTAGTACTATTAGTATTATTATTATTTATGTTATTGTTATCAATATGACGACTAAGAACGACTCTCAAGATTTTGGTGACTTTTAGGTCACCTCCTTTTTCTTCTAATAAAGTATTGGACCCAATAAATTAAGTGTATTTTAAATCACAAGACATTTTCTGTTAAAGCACTTTTTTTTTAAATATTAATTATTTTCAAACTTATATCTCGCTTATGGTTAGTCCTACATGAAAAATGCAAATTACTATTTTGAAGGAAATTTTATTTTTTAGTTTTTCAAACATTTTATTTTATAGCAAGTTTTTGTTAAATATTATTTATATCTATCTCTATAACTCGCTTATGCTTGGTCCTACAAGAAAAATACAAATAACTATTTTGTAGGAAATTTTATCAGCTTTAATTTTGAAAGAAAGTTAAAAATTGATAGAAGTAATTGTTTTCGAGATATAAGCAAAAAACCAAAGTAAAAACTGTTACAGTTACTAAACAAAAATGTAACTCAGTTTTCAATGTTTGAGACGAAGACGAAAATGCAGCATTTAAAAACGACTCTGAAGACTTCAGTGACATTTAAGTCACCTCCTTTTTCTTCTAATAATGTATTGGACCCAATAAATTAAGTGGATTTTAAATCACAAGACATTTTCTGTTAAAGCACTTTTTTTTTTAAATATTAATTATTTTTAAACTTATATCTCGCTTATGGTTAGTCCTACATAAAAAATGCAAATAACTATTTTGTAGGAAATTTTATCAGCTTTAATTTTAGTAAACAGATAAAAACTGATAGGAGTAACTGTTTTCGAGATATAAGCAAGAAACCAAAAAACTGTTACCTTAATAAAGCGCTTACATGTAAGCAAATTTAGTACTATTAGTATTATTATTATTAATGTTATTGTTATTAATATGACGACTAAAAACGACTCTGAAGACTTTGGTGACTTTTATGTTTTCTCCTTTTTCCTATACTAAAGTGTTAGACACAGTTAATTTAGTTTAATTTCAGTATTTCAAACATTTTATTTTAAAGCAAATTTTTGTTAAATATTATTTATATCTATCTCTATAACTTGCTTATGCTTGGTCCTACAAGAAAAATACAAATAACTATTTTGTAGGAAATTTTATCAGCTTTAATTTTAGTAAAAAGATAAAAATTGATAGGAGTAACTGTTTTCGAGATATAAGCAAGAAACCAAAAAACTGTTACCTTAATAAAGCGCTTGCATATAAGCAAATTTAGTACTATTAGTATTATTATTATTAATGTTATTGTTATTAATATGACGACTAAAAACGACTCTGAAGACTTTGGTGACTTTTATGTCTTCTCCTTTTTCCTATACTAAAGTGTTAGACACAATTAATTTAGTTTAATTTCAGTATTTCAAACATTTTATTTTAAAGCAAATTTTTGTTAAATATTATTTATATCTATCTCTATAACTCGCTTATGCTTGGTCCTACAAGAAAAATACAAATAACTATTTTGTAGGAAATTTTATCAGCTTTAATTTTAGTAAAAAGATAAAAATTGATAGGAGTAACTGTTTTTGAGATATAAGCAAGAAACCAAAAAACTGTTACCTTAATAAAGCGCTTGCATATAAGCAAATTTAGTACTATTAGTATTATTATTATTAATGTTATTGTTATTAATATGACGACTAAAAACGACTCTGAAGACTTTAGTGACCTTTATGTCTTCTCCTTTTTCCTCTACTAAAGTGTTAGACACAATTAATTTAGTTTAATTTTAGTTTTTCAAACATTTTATTTTAAAGCAAATTTTTGTTAAAGATTATTTATATCCAACTCTATAACTCGCTTATGGTTGGTCCTACAAAAAAATGCAAATAACTATTTTGTAGGAAATGTTATCAGCTTTAATTTTGAAAAAAGATAAAAATTGAAAGGAGTAACTGTTTTCGAGATATAAGCAAGAAACCAAAAAACTATTAACTTAATTCAGCGTTTGCATATAAGCAAATTTAGTACTATTAGTTTTATTATTATTAATGTTATTGTTATTAATATGACGACTAAAGACGATTCTGAAACCTTTAGGGACTTTTATGTCTTCTCCTTTTTCCTCCACTAAAGTGTTAGGCACAATTAATTTTGTTTAATTTCAGTTTTTCAAACATTTTATTTTAAAGCAAATTTTTGTTAGATATTATTTATATCCCTCTCTATAACTCGCTTATGCTTGTTCCTACAAGAAAAATGCAAATAATTACTTTGTTGGAAATTTTATCAGCTTTAATTTTGAAAGAAAGATAAAATTTGATAGGTGTAACTGTTTTCGAGAAATAAGCAAAAAACCAATAAGAAAACTGTAACTGTTACTGAACAAAAATGTAATTCAGTTTTCAATGTTTTAGACGAAGACGAAAATGCAGCATTTAAAAACGACTCTGAAGACTTCAGTGACTTTTATGTCACCTCCTTTTTCTTCTAATAAAGTATTGGACCCAATAAATTAAGTGTATTTTAAATCACAAGGCATTTTCTGTTAAAGCACTTTTGTTTTAAATATTAATTATTTTCAAACTTATATCTCGCTTATGGTTAGTCGTACATGAAAAATGCAAATAACTATTTTGTAGGAAATTTTATCAGCTTTAATTTTAGTAAAAAATTGATAGGAGTAACTGTTTTCGAGATATAAGCTAGAAACCAAAAAACTGTTACCTTAATTAAGCGCTTGCATATAAGCAAATTTAGTACTATTGGTATTATTATTATTAATGTTATTGTTATTAATATGACGACTAAAAACGACTCTGAAGACTTTAGTGACCTTTATGTCTTCTCCTTTTTCCTCTACTAAAGTGTTAGACACAATTAATTTAGTTTAATTTTAGTTTTTCAAACATTTTATTTTAAAGCAAATTTTTGTTAAAGATTATTTATATCCAACTCTATAACTCGCTTATGGTTGATCTTACAAAAGAAATGCAAATAACTATTTTGTAGGAAATTTTATCAGCTTTAATTTTGAAAGAAAGATAAAAATTGATAGGAGTAATTGTTTTCGAGATATAAGCAAAAAACCAAAGTAAAAACTGTTACAGTTACTGAACAAAAATGTAGTTCAGTTTTCAATGTTTGAGACGAAGTCGAAAATGCAGCATTTAAAAACGACTCTGAAGACTTCAGCGACTTTTATGTCACCTCCTTTTTCTTCTAATAAAGTATTGGACCCAATAAATTAAGTATATTTTAAATCACAAGACATTTTCTGTTAAAGCACTTTTTTTTAAATATTAATAATTTTTAAACTTATATCTCGCTTATGGTTAGTCTTACATGAAAAATGCAAATAACTATTTTGTAGAAAATTTTATCAGCTTTAATTTTAGTAAAAAGATAAAAATTGATATAAGTAACTATTTTCGAGATATAAGCAAGAAAGCAAAAAACTGTTACCTTAATTAAGCGTTTGCATGTAAGCAAATTTAGTACTATTAATATTATTATTATTAATGTTATTGTTATTAATATGACGACTAAAGACGACTCTGAAACCTTTAGTGACATTTATGTCTTCTCCTTTTTCCTCTACTAAAGTGTTAGACACAATTAATTTAGTTTAATTTTAGTTTTTCAAACATTTTATTTTAAAGCAAGTTTTTGTTAAATATTATTTATATCTAACTCTAGAACTCGCTTATGGTTGGTCCTACAAAAAAAATGCAAATAACTATTTCGTAGGAAATTTTATCAGCTTTAATTTTGAAAGAAAGATAAAAATTGTTAGGAGTAACTGTTTTCGAGATATAAGCAAAAAACCAATAAGAAAACTGTACCTGTTACTGAACAAAAATGTAATTCAGTTTTCAATGTTTGAGACGAAGACGAAAATGCAGCGTTATTATTATTATTAATGTTATTGTTATTAATATGACGACTAAAAACGACTCTGAAGGCTTTGGTGACTTTTATGTTTTCTCCTTTTTCCAATATTAAAGTGTTAGACTCAATTAATTTAGTTTAATTTCGGTTTTTCAAACATTATATTTTAAAGCAAATTTTTGTTAAAGATTATTTATATCCAACTCTATAACTCGCTTATGGTTGGTCTTACAAAAGAAATGCAAATAACTATTTTGTAGGAAATTTTATCAGCTTTAATTTTGAAAGAAAGATAAAAATTGATAGGAGTAATTGTTTTCGAGATATAAGCAAAAAACCAAAGTAAAAACTGTTACAGTTACTGAACAAAAATGTAATTCAGTTTTCAATGTTTGAGAGGAAGACGAAAATGCAGCATTTAAAAACGACTCTGAAGACTTCAGCGACTTTTATGTCTCCTCCTTTTTCCTCTACTAAAGTGTTAGACACAATTAATTTAGTTTAATTTCAGTTTTTCAAACATTTTATTTTAAAGCAAATTTTTGTTAAATATTAAAAACTATAAAATGGCTTAGATTGCCTAAAAACACACATCACACATGATCTTTTGCATAGAAATGAGAAAACGCTCATGTAACACACAAAATAAGCTCCATTTTTCCTTATTAAAAGTATAATTATTATTATTACTTTTGTTACTATTACTATTATTATTATTATTATTTATATTGTTATTATTATTATTGTTATTATTATTATTATTAACTTTTGTATAGTAAATGTTTTTATACCAGTTTTAAAATGAGTTATTAATTTTAGACCATTTCTTGCCTAAAAACACAGATCACAGATGATTTCTTGCATACAAATGAGAAAACACTCATATAACACACAAAATAAGCTTTATTTTTGCTTAGAAAACTAAGCTTACTTTTATTACTATTATTATTATTTTTATTATTATTATTGTTATTATTATTATTATTATTATTATTGTTATTATTATTATTATTATTATTATTATTATTATTATTATTATTATTATTATTATTATTAATATTATTATTATTATTATTATTATTATTAAAAACCGATTATAACTTTTGTATAGTATTGTTTTTATACCAGTTTTAAAATGAGTGATTAATTTTAGCCAATTTCTTGCCTAAAAACTATAAAATGGCTAAGATTGCCTAAAAACACTGATCACACATGATCTTTTGCATAGAAATGAGAAAACGCTCATATAACACAAAATAAGCTTCATTTTTGCTTAGAAAAGTAAGCTTACTTTTATTACTACTATTATTATTATTATTATTATTATTATTATTATTATTATTATTATTATTATTATAATTATTATTATTATTAATATTATTATTATTAAAAACCGATTATAACTTTTGTACAGTAAATGTTTTTATACCAGTTTTAAAATGAGTTATTAGTTTTAGACAATTTCTTGCCTAAAAACACAGATCACAGATGATCTCTTGCATAGAAATGAGAAAACGCTCAGATAACACAAAATAAGCATCATTTTTGCTTAGAAAAACTAAGCTTTAATTTAGAAAGAAATTCATTATTATAAGTATTATTATCATTATTATTATTATTATTATTATTATTATTATTATTATTATTATTATTATTATTATTATTATTATTATTATTATTACTATTATTATTATTATTTCATTTATTACTATTATTATTATTATTATTATTAACTTTTGTATAGTAAATGTTTTTATACCAGTTTTAAAATGAGTTATTAATTTTATTCAATTTCTTGCCTAAGAACACAGATCACAGATGATCTCTTGCATAGAAATGAGAAAACGCTCATATAACACACAAAATAAGCTTCATTTTTGCTTAGAAAATTAAGCTTACTTTTATTACTATTATTATTATTTTTATTATTATTATTATTATTATTATTATTATTATTATTATTATTATTATTATTATTATCATTATTATTATTATTATTATTATTACTATTATTATTATTATTATTATTATTATTATTATTAACTTTTGTACAGTAAATGTTTTTATACCAGTTTTAAAATGAGTTATTAATTTTAGACAATTTCTTGCCTAAAAACACAGATCACAGATGATTTCTTGCATAGAAATGAGAAAACACTCATATAACACACAAAATAAGCTTCATTTTTGCTTAGAAAACTAAGTTTACTTTTATTACTATTATTATTATTTTTATTATTATTATTATAATTATTGTTATTATTATTATTATTATTATTAAAAAGTTATATTAAACAGACAGAAAACGTCGTATTCTGACACAAAAAAACGAATTACGTTATAGACTTGACGAGAACGGCGTATCTCGGACTCTTATAGGACTCTTATAGGGTCAAAAAGTATCAGTTTGGATTAAAATAAATTATTTTTGTTAACTCTCAGTCTGAATTGTTCATCAGTTCAAACAAAAACGGCTTATTTTAGACGATCTTTTGCTTTGAACAAGAAAACTTACATCGAACAGACTAAAAACGTATTAATCTGGCATAAAAGAGCAATTTATGTATCACTTTAGATAAAGGCAGCTAATCCTATTCGTTTCATTGCTTAAAATAGACAAAATTGTTAATAAATCTAACAAAAACACTGTATTCTAGCACAAAATACTAATTACATTATAGTTTCGACGAGAATAGCTTATTTGGAATGATTCTATGCTTCCAAACGAGTAAATTTTTATTAAACAGATGCCAAACATCATGTTTTGTCCTATGAAGACATTTTATATTGCAGTTTGTATTAAAACAAAATATTTTCGTTGATTCTTTGTTAGAAGCAGCAAATCTAACATTAAAGAATCTGAAAACTTTGTATTCGGACACAAAACACCGAATTTTGTATCAGTTTAGACAAAAACGGTTGATTTTCGACAATATTTTGCTTTGAACAAGAAAACTTATATCAAACTGACTAAAAACGTCTTATTTTAGCACAAAACAAAAAATTTGCGTTATAGTCTTAAAGCTGATTCATGCCACAGTTTAGATAAAAACCAAATATTTTTGTTAATTCATTGTTACAAACAAGAAACCTTACATCAAAGAAACTGAAAACCCCTTATTCAGGCACAGAAATTCGAATTACGTTTCAGTCTGGACAAAAACTGCTTATTTTAGACGATCTTTTGTCTTGAACACGAAAACTTACATTAAAAAGATTAAAAACGTCTTATTCTGGCTGAATACTGCAAATTATATATTACTTTAGATAAAAGCAATTTATCCTGATTACTTCTTTACTTAGAATAGAGTAAACTTGTATAAAACTTAATGAAAACTTTAAATTTCGTCTCAAAGAAATAATTTACGTTATAGTTTTGACCAGCACTGATTATTTCAAACGAATTTATGATTCGAAACTAATGAACTTTTATGGGGCAGATGCAAAACCACATATTACCATATAAAGCGTTGTTTTAAAGCAAAGTATTACCTTTTGCAACAAGAAATTTCACGTCAAAGAAACTGAAAACTTCGTATCCATGCATAAATATCGAATTACGTATCAGTTTAAGCAAATACAGCTTATTTTAAACGATTCATTGCTATAAACAAGAAAAATTTTATCAAGCATATTGAAAACGTCTTATTCTCGAAAATTAGAGCAAATTATGTATCAGTTTTAACAAAAGCGGATTACTCTGTTTGATTCTATGCTTAGAGTAGAGTAAACTAGTATAAAACGTAATGAAAACTCTATATTCAAGCTCAAAAGAACAAATTACGTTATAGTTTTGGCAAAAAAAAATATTTCGGACGATTACTACTTCGAAGTAAGCAAACTTTAATTGAACAAGTGCAAAAGCTTTGCTTTAAAATAACGATTTATGTGGTAATATGGTATTTTGCATCTGTTCTATAAAAGTTTACTCGTTTTGCTCCATTGAATCATTCGAAATAAATTATTTTGACACAACAACGAAAATAATTTGTTTTTGTTTAAACTGTAACATAAGTCGCTTTTATAAAACGAACTAAGACGTTTGGCATCTGTTTAGTGAAAGTTTTCTCGTTTGGGGGCATAAAATCGTTTGAAATTAAAACTATAACGTAAATTATTTCTTTGTATCACTTTAAAGATTTGCGTTATAGTCTTGACGAGAACTGTTAATTTCAAACGATTCTATGGTTTGAAACCAGTATACTTTCACTGAACAGAGGCAAAACGTCTGATTTCGCCTTTAAAAAACGATTTATGTCACAGTTTGGATTAAAACCAATGATTTTCGTTTATTCATTGTTACAAACAAGAAACCTTACATCAAAGAAACTGAAAACCTCTTATTCAGGCCCAGAAAATCAAATTACGTTTCAGTCTAGACACAAATTGCTTATTTTAGACGACTCTTTCTTTTGAACACGAAAACTTACATTAAAAAGATTAAAAACGTCTTATTCTGGCTCAAAACTGCAAATTATGAATTACTTTGGATAAAAGCAGTTTATCCTAATTACTCCTTTGCTTAGAATAGAGCAAACTTGTATAAAACTTAATGAAAACTTTAAATTTCGTCTCAAAGAAATAATTTACGTTATAGTTTTGACCAGAACTGTTAATTTCAAACGATTTCATGCCCCCAAACAAGAAAACTTTCACTAAACAAATGCCAAACGTCTTAGTTCGTTTTATAAAAGCGACTTATGATACAGTTTAAACAAAAACAAATTATTTTCGTTGTTGTTGTGTCAAAATAATTTATTTCGAATGATTCAATGGAGCGAAACGAGTAAACTTTTATAGGACAGATGCAAAATACCATATTACCACATAAATCGTTATTTTAAAGCAAAGTATTAGCTTTTGCACTTGTTCAATTAAAGTTTGCTTACTTCAAAGTATGAAATCGTCCGAAATATTTTTTTTTTGCCAAAACTATAACGTAATTTGTTCTTTTGAGCTTGAATATAGAGTTTTCATTACGTTTTATAGTAGTTTACTCTACTCTAAGCATAGAATCAAACAGAGTAATCCGCTTTTGTTAAAACTGATACATAACTTGCTCTTATTTTCGAGAATAAGACGTTTTCAATATGCTTGATAAAATTTTTCTTGTTTATAGCAAGGAATCGTTTAAAATAAGCTGTATTTGCCTAAACAGATACGTAATTCGATATTTATGCATGGATACGAAGTTTTCAGTTTCTTTGACGTAAAATTTCTTTGCAAAAGGTAATACTTTGCTTTAAAACAACGCTTTATATGGTAATATGTGGTTTTGCATCTGCCCCATAAAAGTTCATTAGTTTCGAATCATAAATTCGTTTGAAATAAACAGTGCTGGTCAAAACTATAATGTAAATTATTTCTTTGAGACGAAATTTAAAGTTTTCATTAAGTTTTATACAAGTTTGCTCTATTCTAAGCAAAGGAGTAATCAGGATAAATTGCTTTTATCTAGAGTAATATATAATTTGCAGTTTTCAACCAGAATAAGACGTTTTTAATCTTTTTAATGTAAGTTTTCGTGTTCAAAACAAAGGATCGTCTAAAATAAGCAGTTTTTGTCCAGACTGAAACGTAATTCGAATTTCTGTGCCTGAATAAGGGGTTTTCAGTTTCTTTGATGTAAGGTTTCTTGTTTGTAACAATGAATTAACAAAAATATTTGGTTTTTATCCAAACTGTGGCATGAATCAGCTTTAAGACTATAACGCAAATCTTTTGTTTTGTGCTAAAATAAGACGTTTTTAGTCAGTTTGATATAAGTTTTCTTGTTGAAAGCAAAATATTGTCGAAAATCAACCGTTTTTGTCTAAACTGATACAAAATTCGGTGGTTTGTGTCCGAATACAAAGTTTTCAGATTCTTTAATGTTAGGTTTGCTGCTTCTAACAAAGAATCAACGAAAATATTTTGTTTTAATACAAACTGCAATATAAAATGTCTTTATAGGACAAAACATGATGTTTGGCATCTGTTTAATAAAAATTTACTCGTTTGGAAGCATAGAATCATTCCAAATAAGGTATTCTCGTCGAAACTATAATGTAATTAGTATTTTGTGCTAAAATACAGCGTTTTTGTTAGATTTTTTAACAATTTTGTCTATTTTAGGCAATGAAACGAAAAGGATTAGCTGCCTTTATCCAAAGTGATACATAAATTGCTCTTTTATGCCAGATTAATACGTTTTTAGTATATTCGATGTAAGTTTTCTTGTTCAAAGCAAAAGATCGTCTAAAATAAGCCGTTTTTGTTTGAACTGATGAACAATTCAGACTGAGAGTCAACAAAAATAATTTGTTTTAATCCAAACTGATACTTTTTGACCCTATAAGAGTCCTATAAGTGTCCGAGATACGCCGTTCTCGTCAAGTCTATAACGTAATTCGTTTTTATGTGTCAGAATACGACGTTTTCTGTCTGTTTAATATAAGTTTTTAATAATAATAATAATAATAATAATAATAAAAATAATAATAGTTATAAAAGTAAGCTTAGTTTTCTAAGCAAAAATGAAGCTTATTTTGTGTGTTATATGAGCGTTTTCTCATTTCTATGCAAGAAATCATCTGTGATGTGTTTTTAGGCAAGAAATTGTCTAAAATTAATAACTCATTTTAAAACTGGTATAAAAACATTTACTATACAAAAGTTAATAATAATAATAATAATAATAATAATAATAATATAAATAATAATAATAATAATAATAATAGTAATAATAATAATAATAATAATAATAATAATAGTAATAAAAGTAAGCTTAGTTTTCTAAGCAAAAATGAAGCTTATTTTGTGTGTTATATGAGCGTTTTTTCATTTCTATGCAAGAGATCATCTGTGATCTGTGTTTTTAGGCAAGAAATTGTCTAAAATTGATAACTCATTTTAAAACTGGTATAAAAACATTTACTATACAAAAGTTAATAATAATAATAATAATAATAATAATAATAATAATAATAATAATAATAATAATAATAATAATAATATTAATAATAATAATAATAATAATAATAATAATAATAATAATAATAATAATAATAATAATAATAGTAATAGTAACAAAAGTAATAATAATAATAATACTTTTAATAAGGAAAAATGGAGCTTATTTTGTGTGTTACATGAGCGTTTTCTCATTTCTATGCAAAAGATCATGTGTGATCTGTGTTTTTAGACAATCTAAGCCATTTTATAGTTTTTAATATTTAAAAAAAATTAGCTTTAAAATAAAATGTTTGAAAAACTGAAATTAAACTAAATTAATTGAGTCTAACACTTTAGTAGAGGAAAAAGGAGGAGACATAAAAGTCACAAAAGTCTTAGAGTTGTCTTTAGTCGTCATAATAATAACAATAACATTTATAATAGCAATACTAGTAGTACTAAATTTGCTTATATGCAAGCGCTTAATTAAGGTAACAGTTTTTTTGTTTTTTGCTTATATCTCGAAAACAGTTACTCCAATCAATTTTTACTTTTTCACCAAAATTAAAGGTGATAAAATTTCCTACAAAATAGTTATTTGCATTTTTCATGTAGAACTAACCATAAGCGAGATATAAGTTAAATAATTAATAATTGAAAAAAAGTGTTTTAACAGAGAATGTCTTGTGATTTAAAATACACTTAATTTATTGGGTCCAATACTTTATTAGAAGAAAAAAAGGTGACATAAAAGTCACTGAAGTCTTCAGAGTCGTTTTTAAATGCTGCATTTTCGTCTCAAGTTTTTAGTCGTCAAATTAATAACAATAACATTAATAATAATAATACTAATATTACTAAATTTGCTTATATGCAAGCGCTTAATTAAGGTAACAGTTTCTTGCTTATATCTAAAAAACAGTTACTCTTATCAATTTTTATTTTTTTACTAAAATTAAAGCTGATAAAATTTCCTACAAAATAGTTATTTGCATTTTTCATGTAGGACTAACCATAAGCGAGATATAAGTTTGAAAATAATCAATATTCAAAAAAAAAGTGCTTTAACAGAAAATGTCTTGTGATTTAAAATACACTTAATTTATTGGGTCCAATACTTTATTAGAAAAAAAAGGAGGTGACTTAAAAGTCACTGAAGTCTTCAGAGTCGTTTTTAAATGCTGCATTTTCGTCTTCGTCTCAAACATTGAAAACTGAATTACATTTTTGTTTAGTAACTGTTACAGTTTTCACTTTGGTTTTTTGCTTATATCTCGAAAACAGTTACTCCTATAAATTTTTATCTTTCCTTCAAAATTAAAGCTGATAAAATTTCCTACAAAATAGTTTTTATCATTTTTTTTGTAGGACCAACCATAAGCGAGTTATAGAGTTGGATATAAATAATCTTTAACAAAAATTTGCTTTAAAATAAAATGTTTGAAAAACCGAAATTAAACTAAATTAATTAAAACTAACACTTTAGTTGAGGAAAAAGGAGAAGACATAAAAGTCACCAAAGTCTTGAGAGTCGTTTTTAGTCGTCATATTAATAACAATAACATTAATAATAATAATACTAATAGTACTAAATTTGCTTATATGCAAGCGCTTTATTAAGGTAACAGTTTTTTGGTTTCTTGCTTATATCTCGAAAACAGTTACTCCTATCAATTTTTATCTTTTTACTAAAATTAAAGCTGATAAAATTTCCTACAAAATAGTTATTTGCATTTTTCTTGTAGGACCAACCATAAGCGAGTTATAGAGTTGGATATAAATAATATTTAACAAAAACTTGCTTTAAAATAAAATGTTTGAAAAACTAAAAAATAAAATTTCCTACAAAATAGTAATTTGCATTTTTCATATAGGACTAACCATAAGCGAGATATAAGTTTAAAAATAATTAATATTTAAAAAAAAAGTGCTTTAACAGAAAATGTCTTGTGATTTAAAATACACTTAATTTATTGGGTCCAATACTTTATTAGAAGAAAAAGGAGGTGACTTAAATGTCACTGAAGTCTTCAGAGTCGTTTTTAAATGCTGCATTTTCGTCTTTGTCTCAAACATTGAAAACTGAATTACATTTTTGTTCAGTAACAGTTACAGTTTTCTTACTGGTTTTTTGCTTATATCTCGAAAACAGTTACTCCTAACAATTTTTATCTTTCTTTCAAAATTAAAGCTGATAAAATTTCCTACAAAATAGTTATTTGCATTTTTCTTGTAGGACCAACCATAAGCGAGTTATAGAGTTGGGTATAAATAATATTTAACAAAAACTTGCTTTAAAATAAAATGTTTGAAAAACTAAAATTAAACTAAATTAATTGTGTCTAACACTTTAGTAGAGGAAAAAGGAGAAGAGATAAAGGTCACTAAAGGTTTCAGAGTCGTCTTTAGTCGTCATATTAATAACAATAACATAATAATAATACTAATAGTACTAAATTTGCTTACATGCAAACGCTTAATTAAGGTAACAGTTTTTTGGTTTCTTGCTTATATCTGGAAAACAGTTACTTATATCAATTTTTATCTTTTTACTAAAATTAAAGCTGATAAAATTTTCTACAAAATAGTTATTTGCATTTTTCATGTAAGACTAAGCATAAGCGAGATATAAGTTTAAAAATGATTAATATTTAAAAAAAAAGTGCTTTAACAGAAAATGTCTTGTGATTTAAAATACACTTAATTTATTGGGTCCAATACTATATTAGAAGAAAAAGGAGGTGACATAAAAGTCGCTGAAGTCTTCAGAGTCGTTTTTAAATGCTGCATTTTCGTCTTCGTCTCAAACATTGAAAACTGAATTACATTTTTGTTCAGTAACTGTAACAGTTTTTACTTTGGTTTTTTGCTTATATCTCGAAAACAATTACTCCTATCAATTTTTATCTTTCTTTCAAAATTAAAGCTGATAAAATTTCCTACAAAATAGTTATTTGCATTTCTTTTGTAAGACCAACCATAAGCGAGTTATAGAGTTGGATATAAATAATCTTTAACAAAAATTTGCTTTAAAATATAATGTTTGAAAAACCGAAATTAAACTAAATTAATTGAGTCTAACACTTTAGTATAGGAAAAAGGAGAAGACATAAAAGTCACCAAAGTCTTCAGAGTCGTTTTTAGTTGTCATATTAATAACAATAACATTAATAATAATAATAATGCTGCATTTTCGTCTTCGTCTCAAACATTGAAAACTGAATTACATTTTTGTTTAGTAACAGTTACAGTTTTCTTATTGGTTTCTTGCTTATATCTCGAAAACAGTTACTTCTATCAATTTTTATCTTTTTTTCAAAATTAAAGCTGATAACATTTCCTACAAAATAGTTATTTGCATTTTTTTGTAGGACCAACCATAAGCGAGTTATAGAGTTGGATATAATCTTTAACAAAAATTTTCTTTAAAATAAAATGTTTGAAAAACTAAAATTAAACCAAATTAATTGTGTCTAACACTTTAGTAGAGGAAAAAGGAGAAGACATAAAGGTCACTAAAGTCTTCAGAGTCGTTTTTAGTCGTCATATTAATAACAATAACATTAATAATAATAATACTAATAGTACTAAATTTGCTTATATGCAAGCGCTTAATTAATGTAACAGTTTTTTGGTTTCTAGCTTATATCTCGAAAACAGTTACACCTATCAAATTTTATCTTTCTTTCAAAATTAAAGCTGATAAAATTTCCAACAAAGTAATTATTTGCATTTTTCTTGCAGGACCAAGCATAAGCGAGTTATAGAGATGAATATAAATAATATCTAACAAAAATTTGCTTTAAAATAAAATGTTTGAAAAACTGAAATTAAACTAAATTAATTAAACACTTTAGTGGAGAAAAAAGGAGAAGACATAAAAGTCTTTAAAGGTTTCAGAATCGTCTTTAGTCGTCATATTAATAACAATAACATTAATAAACTAATAGTACTAAATTTGCTTATATGCAAACGCTGCATTAAGGTAATAGTTTTTTGGTTTCTTGCTTATATCTCGAAAACAGTTACTCCTATCAATTTTTAACTTTTCACCAAAATTAAAGATGATAAAATTTCCTGCAAAATAGTTATTTGCATTTTTCATGTAGAACAAACCATAAGCGAGATATAAGTTTGAAAATAATTAATAATTAAAAAAAAAATGTGTTTTAACAGAAAATGTCTTGTGATTTAAAATACACTTAATTTATTGGGTCCAATATTTAATTAGAAGAAAAAGGAGGTGCAAATAACTATTTTGTTGGAAATTTTATTAGCTTTAATTGTGAAAGAAAGATAAAATTTGATAGGAGTAACTGTTTTCGAGATATAAGCAAAAAACCAATAAGAAAACTGTAACTGTAACTGAACAAAAATGTAATTCAGTTTTCAATGTTTGAGACGAAGACAAAAATGCAGCATTTAAAAACGACTCTGAAAACTTCAGTGACTTTTATGTCACCTCCTTTTTCTTCTAATAAAGTATTGGACCCAATAAATTAAGTGTATTATAAATCACAGGACATTTTCTGTTAAAACACTTTTTTTTAATTATTAATTACTTTCAAACTTATATCTCGCTTATGGTTAGTTCTACATGAAAAATGCAAATAACTATTTTGTAAGAAATTTTATCACCTTTAATTTTGGTGAAAAAGTAAAAATTGATAGGAGTAACTGTTTTCGAGATATAAGCAAAAAACGAAAAAACTGTTACTTTAATTAAGCGCTTGCATATAAGCAAATTTAGTACTACTAGTATTGTTATTATAAATGTTATTGTTATTAATATGACGACTAAAGAGAACTCTAAGACTTTAGTGACTTTTATGTCTCCTCCTTTTTCCTCTACTAAAGTGTTAGACACAATTAATTTAGTTTAATTTCAGTTTTTCAAACATTTTATTTTAAAGCAAATTTTTGTTAAATATTAAAAACTATAAAATGGCTTAGATTGCCTAAAAACACACATCACACATGATCTTTTGCATAGAAATGAGAAAACGCTCAGATAACACAAAATAAGCATTATTTTTGCTTAGAAAAACTAAGCTTTAATTTAGAAAGGAATTTATTATTATAAGTATTATTATCATTATTATTATTATTATTATTATTATTATTATTATTATTATTATTATTATTATTATTATTTCTTTTATTACTATTATTATAATTATTATTATTATTATTATTAACTTTTGTATAGTAAATGTTTTTATACCAGTTTTAAATTGAGTTATTAATTTTAGACAATTTCTTTCCTAAAAACACTCATATAACACACAAAATAAGCTTCATTTTTGCTTAGAAAACTAAGCTTACTGTTATTACTATTATTATTATTTTAATTATTATTATTATTATTATTGTTATTATTATTATTATTATTATTATTATTATTATTATTATTATTATTATTATTATTATTATTATTATTGTTGTTATTATTATTATTATTATTGTTATTATTATTATTATTATTATTAAAAACCGATTATAACTTTTGTATAGTATTGTTTTTATACCAGTTTTAAAATGAGTGATTAATTTTAGCCAATTTCTTGCCTAAAAACTATAAAATGGCTTAGATTGCCTAAAAACACAGATCACACATGATATTTTGCATAGAAATGAGAAAACGCTCATATAACACAAAATAAACTTCATTTTTGCTTAGAAAACTAAGCTTACTTTTATTACTACTATTATTATTATTTTTAATATTATTATTATTACTATTATTAGTTTTATTATTTTTATTATTATTATTATTATTATTATTATCATTGTTATTATTATTATTATTATTAAAAACTTATATTAAACAGACAGAAAACGTCGTATTCTGACACAAAAAAACGAATTACGTTATAGACTTGACGAGAACGGCGTATCTCGGACTCTTATAGGACTCTTATAGGGTCAAAAAGTATCAGTTTGGATTAACATAAATTATTTTTGTTGACTCTCAGTCTGAATTGTTCATCAGTTCAAACAAAAACGGCTTATTTTAGACGATCTTTTGCTTTGAACAAGAAAACTTACATCGAACAGACTAAAAACGTATTAATCTGGCATAAAAGAGCAATTTATGTATCACTTTAGATAAAGGCAGCTAATCCTATTCGTTTCATTGCTTAAAATAGACAAAATTGTTAATAAATCTAACAAAAACGCTGTATTCTAGCACAAAATACTAATTACATTATAGTATCGACGAGAATAGCTTATTTGGAATGATTCTATGCTTCCAAACGAGTAAATTTTTATTAAACAGATGCCAAACATCATGTTTTGTCCTATAAAGACATTTTATATTGCAGTTTGTATTAAAACAAAATATTTTCGTTGATTCTTTGTTAGAAGCAGCAAACCTAACATTAAAGAATCTGAAAACTTTGTATTCGGACACAAACCACCGAATTTTGTATCAGTTTAGACAAAAACGGTTGATTTTCGACAATATTTTGCTTTGAACAAGAAAATTTATATCAAACTGACTAAAAACGTCTTATTTTAGCACAAAACAAAAGATTTGCGTTATAGTCTTGAAGCTGATTCATGACACAGTTTGGATAAAAACCAATTATTTTTGTTAATTCATTATTACAAACAAGAAACCTTACATCAAAGAAACTGAAAACCCCTTATTCAGGCACAGAAATTCGAATTACGTTTCAGTCTGGACAAAAGCTGCTTATTTTAGACGATCCTTTGTTTTGAACACGAAAACTTACATTAAAAAGATTAAAAACGTCTTATTCTGGCTGAAAACTGCAAATTATATATTACTCTAGATAAAAGCAATTTATCCTGATTACTCCTTTACTTAGAATAGAGTAAACTTGTATAAAACTTAATGAAAACTTTAAATTTAGTCTCAAAGAAATAATTTACGTTATAGTTTTGACCAGCACTGTTTATTTCAAACGAATTTATGATTCGAAACTAATGAACTTTTATGGGGCAGATGCAAAACCACATATTACCATATAAAGCGTTGTTTTAAAGCAAAGTATTACCTTTTGCAACAAGAAATTTCACGTCAAAAAAACTGAAAACTTCGTATCCATGCATAAATATCGAATTACGTATCAGTTTAGGCAAATACAGCTTATTTTAAACGATTCATTGCTATAAACAAGAAAAATTTTATCAAGCATATTGAAAACGTCTTATTCTCGAAAATAATAGCAAATTATGTATCAGTTTTGACAAAAGCGGATTACTCTGTTTGATTCTATGCTTAGAGTAGAGTAAACTACTATAAAACGTAATGAAAACTCTATATTCAAGCTCAAAAGAACAAATTACGTTATAGTTTTGGCAAAAAAAAATATTTCGGACGATTACATACTTCGAAGTAAGCAAACTTTAATTGAACAAGTGCAAAAGCTAATACTTTGCTTTAAAATAACGATTTATGTGGTAATATGGTATTTTGCATCTGTCCTATAAAAGTTTACTCGTTTCGCTCCATTGAATCATTCGAAAGAAATTATTTTGACACAACAACAACGAAAATAATTTGTTTTTGTTTAAACTGTAACATAAATCGCTTTTATAAAACGAACTAAGACGTTTGGCATCTGTTTATTGAAAGTTTTCTCGTTTGGGGGCATAAAATCGTTTGAAATTATCAGTTCTGGTCAAAACTATAACGTAAATTATTTCTTTGTATCACTTTAAAGATTTGCGTTATAATCTTGACGAGAACTGTTAATTTCAAACGATTCTATGCTTTGAAACCAGTATACTTTCACTGAACAGAGGCAAAACGTCTGATTTCGCCTTTAAAAAACGATTTATGTCACAGTTTGGATTAAAACCAATGATTTTCGTTTATTCATTGTTACAAACAAGAAACCTTACATCAAAGAAACTGAAAACCTCTTATTCAGGCCCAGAAAATCAAATTACGTTTCAGTCTAGACACAAATTGCTTATTTTAGACGATTCTTTCTTTTGAACACGAAAACTTACATTAAAAAGATTAAAAACGTCTTATTCTGGCTCAAAACTGCAAATTATGTATTACTTTGGATAAAAGCAGTTTATCCTGATTACTCCTTTGCTTAGAATAGAGCAAACTTGTATAAAACTTAATGAAAACTTTAAATTTCGTCTCAAAGAAATAATTTACGTTATAGTTTTGACCAGAACTGTTAATTTCAAACGATTTTATGCCCCCAAACGAGAAAACTTTCACTAAACAAATGCCAAACGTCTTAGTTCGTTTTATAAAAGCGACTTATGTAACAGTTTAAACTAAAACAAATTATTTTCGCTGTTGTTGTGTTAAAATAATTTATTTCGAATGATTCAATGGAGCGAAACGAGTAAACTTTTATAGGACAGATGCAAAATACCATATTACCACATAAATCGTTATTTTAAAGCAAAGTATTAGCTTTTGCACTTGTTCAATTAAAGTTTGCTTACTTCGAAGTATGTAATCGTCCGAAATATTTTTTTTTGCCAAAACTATAACGTAATTTGTTCTTTTGAGCTTGAATATAGAGTTTTCATTACGTTTTATAGTAGTTTACTCTACTCTAAGCATAGAATCAAACAGAGTAATCCGCTTTTGTTAAAACTGATACATAATTTGCTCTTATTTTCGAGAATAAGACGTTTTCAATATGCTTGATAAAATTTTTCTTGTTTATAGCAAGGAATCGTTTAAAATAAGCTGTATTTGCTTAAACTGATACGTAATTCGATATTTATGCATGGATACGAAGTTTTCAGTTTCTTTGACGTGAAATTTCTTGTTGCAAAAGGAAATACTTTGCTTTAAAACAACGCTTTATATGGTAATATGTGGTTTTGCATCTGCCCCATAAAAGTTCATTATTCGAATGATAAATTCGTTTGAAATAAACAGTGCTGGTCAAAACTATAATGTAAATTATTTCTTTGAGACGAAATTTAAAGTTTTCATTAAGTTTTATACAAGTTTACTCTATTCTAAGTAAAGGAGTAATCAGGATAAATTGCTTTTATCTAGAGCAATATATAATTTGCAGTTTTCAGCCAGAATAAGACGTTTTTAATCTTTTTAATGTAAGTTTTCGTGTTCAAGACAAAAGATCGTCTAAAATAAGCAGTTTTTGTCCAGACTGAAACGTAATTCGAATTTCTGTGCCTGAATAAGGGGTTTTCAGTTTCTTTGATGTAAGGTTTCTTGTTTGTAACAATGAATTAACAAAAATATTTGGTTTTTATCCAAACTGTGGCATGAATCAGCTTTAAGACTATAACGCAAATCTTTTGTTTTGTGCTAAAATAAGACGTTTTTAGTCAGTTTGATATAAGTTTTCTTGTTCAAAGCAAAATATTGTCGAAAATCAACCGTTTTTGTCTAAACTGATACAAAATTCGGTGGTTTGTGTCCGAATACAAAGTTTTCAGATTCTTTAATGTTAGGTTTGCTGCTTCTAACAAAGAATCAACGAAAATATTTTGTTTTAATACAAACTGCAATATAAAATGTCTTCATAGGACAAAACATGATGTTTGTCATCTGTTTAATAAAAATTTACTCGCTTGGAAGCATAGAATCATTTCAAATAAGCTATTCTCGTCGAAACTATAATGTAATTAGTATTTTGTGCTAGAATACAGCGTTTTTGTTAGATTTATTAACAATTTTGTCTATTTTAAGCAATGAAACGAATAGGATTAGCTGCCTTTATCTAAAGTGATACATAAATTGCTCTTTTATGCCAGATTAATACGTTTTTAGTCTGTTCGATGTAAGTTTTCTTGTTCAAAGCAAAAGATCGTCTAAAATAAGCCGTTTTTGTTTGAACTGATGAACAATTCAGACTGAGAGTCAACAAAAATAATTTATTTTAATCCAAACTGATACTTTTTGACTCTATAAAAGTCCTATAAGAGTCCGAGATACGCCGTTCTCGTCAAGTCTATAACGTAATTCGTTTTTTTGTGTCAGAATACGACGTTTTCTGTCTGTTTAATATAAGTTTTTAATAATAATAATAATAATAATAACAATAATAATAATAAAAATAATAATAATAATAATAATAATAATAATAATAATAATAATAATAATAATAATAATAAAAATAATAATACTAATAATAGTAATAATAATAATAATAATAAAAATAATAATAGTAATAAAAGTAAGCTTAGTTTTCTAAGCAAAAATGAAGCTTATTTTGTGTTATATGAGCGTTTTCTCATTTCTATGCAAGAAATCATCTGTGATCTGCGTTTTTAGGCAAGAAATTGTCTAAAATTAATAACTCATTTTAAAGCTGGTATAAAAACATTTACAATACAAAAGTTAATAATAATAATAATAATAATAATAATAATAATGAATGAAGCTTATTTTGTGTGTTATATGAGCGTTTTCTCATTTCTATGCAAGAGATCATCTGTGATCTGTGTTGTTAGGCAAGAAATTGAATAAAATTAATAACTCATTTTAAAACTGGTATAAAAACATTTACTATACAAAAGTTAATAATAATAATAATAAAAATAATAATAATAATAATAATAATAATAATAATAATAATAATAGTAATAAATAAAATAATAATAATAATAATAATAATAATAATAATAATAATAATAATAATAATAATAATAATAATAATGATAATAATACTTATAATATTGAATTTCTTTCTAAATTAAAGCTTAGTTTTTTTAAGCAAAAATGATGCTTATTTTGTGTTATCTGAGCGTTTTCTCATTTCTCTGCAAGAGATCATCTGTGATCTGTGTTTTTAGGCAAGAAATTGTCTAAAACTAATAATTCATTTTAAAACTGTTATAAAAACATTTACTATACAAAAGTTATAATCGGTTATTAATAATAATAATATTAATAATAATAATTATAATAATAATAATTAATAATAATAATAATAATAATAATAATAATAATAATAATAATAATAATAATAATAATAATAATAACAATAATAATAATAGTAGTAATAAAAGTAAGCTTAGTTTTCTAAGCAAAAATAAAGCTTATTTTGTGTTATATGAGCGTTTTCTCATTTCTATGCAAAAGATCATGTGTGATCAGTGTTTTTAGGCAATCTTAGCCATTTTATAGTTTTTAGGCAAGAAATTGGCTAAAATTAATCACTCATTTTAAAACTGGTATAAAAACAATACTATACAAAAGTTAAAATCGGTTTTTAATAATAATAATTATAATAATAATAATAATAATAATAATAATATTAATAATAATAATAATAATAATAATAATAATAATAATAATTATAATAATAATAATAATAATAATAATAATAATAACAATAATAATAATAATAATAATAATAGCAATAATAATAATAAAAATAATAATAATAGTAATAAAAGTAAGCTTAGTTTTCTAAGCAAAAATGAAGCTTATTTTGTGTGTTATATGAGTGTTTTCTCATTTCTATGCAAGAAATCAGCTGTGATCTGTGTTTTTAGGCAAGAAATTTTCTAAAATTAATAACTCATTTTAAAACTGGTATAAAATCATTTACTGTACAAAAGTTAATAATAATAATAATAATAACAATAATAATAATAATAATAATAATAGTAATAGTAACAAAAGTAATAATAATAATAATAATACTTTTAATAAGGAAAAATGGAGCTTATTTTGTGTGTTACATGAGCGTTTTCTCATTTCTATGCAAAAGATCATGTGTGATGTGTGTTTTTATGCAATCTAAACCATTTTATAGTTTTTAATATTTAACAAAAATTTGCTTTAAAATAAAATGTTTGAAAAACTGAAATTAAACTAAATTAATTGTGTCTAACACTTTAGTAGAGGAAAAAGGAGGAGACATAAAAGTCACTAAAGTCTTCAGAGTCGTTTTTAAATGCTGCATTTTCGTCTTCCTCTCAAACATTGAAAACTGAATTACATTTTTGTTCAGTAACTGTAACAGTTTTTACTTTGGTTTTTTGCTTATATCTCGAAAACAATTACTCCTATCAATTTTTATCTTTCTTTCAAAATTAAAGCTGATAAAATTTCCTACAAAATAGTTATTTGCATTTCTCATGTAGGACTAACCATAAGCGAGATATAAGTTTGAAAATAATTAATATTTAAAAAAAAAGTGCTTTAACAGAAAATGTTTTGTGATTTAAAATACACTTAATTTATTAGGTCCAATACTTTATTAAAAAAAAAAGGAGGTGACATATAAGTCACTGAAGTCTTCAGAGTCGATTTTAAATGCTGCATTTTCGTCTTCGTCTCAAACATTGAAAACTGAATTACATTTTTGTTCAGTAACAGTTACAGTTTTCTTATTGGTTTTTTGCTTATATCTCGAAAACAGTTACTTCTATCAATTTTTATCTTTCTTTTAAAATTAAAGCTGATAAAATTTCCTACAAAATAGTTATTTGCATTTTTCATGTAAGACTAACCATAAGCGAGATATAAGTTTAAAAATTATTAATATTTAAAAAAAAAGTGCTTTAACAGAAAATGTCTTGTGATTTAAAATACACTTAATTTATTGGGTCCAATACTTTATTAGAAGAAAAAGGAGGTGACTTAAATGTCACTGAAGTCTTCAGAGTCGTTTTTAAATGCTGCATTTTCGTCTTTGTCTCAAACATTGAAAACTGAATTACATTTTTGTTCAGTAACAGTTACAGTTTTCTTACTGGTTTTTTGCTTATATCTCGAAAACAGTTACTCCTATCAATTTTTATCTTTTTTTCAAAATCAAAGCTGATAAAGTTTCCTACAAAATAGTTATTGGCATTTTTTTTGTAGGACTAACCATAAGCGAGTTATAGAGTTGGATATAAATAATCTTTAACAAAAATTTGCTTTAAAATAAAATGTTTGAAAAACCGAAATTAAACTAAATTAATTAAAACTAACACTTTAGTTGAGGAAAAAGGAGAAGACATAAAAGTCACCAAAGTCTTGAGAGTCGTTTTTAGTCGTCATATTAATAACAATAACATTAATAATAATAATACTAATAGTACTAAATTTGCTTATATGCAAGCGCTTTATTAAGGTAACAGTTTTTTGGTTTCTTGCTTGTATCTCGAAAACAGTTACTCCTATCAATTTTTATCTTTTTACTAAAATTAAAGCTGATAAAATTTCCTACAAAATAGTTATTTGCATTTTTCTTGTAGGACCAACCATAAGCGAGTTATAGAGTTGGATATAAATAATATTTAACAAAAACTTGCTTTAAAATAAAATGTTTGAAAAACTAAAAAATAAAATTTCCTACAAAATAGTAATTTGCATTTTTCATATAGGACTAACCATAAGCGAGATATAAGTTTAAAAATAATTAATATTTAAAAAAAAAGTGCTTTAACAGAAAATGTCTTGTGATTTAAAATACACTTAATTTATTGGGTCCAATACTTTATTAGAAGAAAAAGGAGGTGACTTAAATGTCACTGAAGTCCTCAGAGTCGTTTTTAAATGCTGCATTTTCGTCTTTGTCTCAAACATTGAAAACTGAATTACATTTTTGTTCAGTAACAGTTACAGTTTTCTTACTGGTTTTTTGCTTATATCTCGAAAACAGTTACTCCTAACAATTTTTATCTTTCTTTCAAAATTAAAGCTGATAAAATTTCCTACAAAATAGTTATTTGCATTTTTCTTGTAGGACCAACCATAAGCGAGTTATAGAGTTGGGTATAAATAATATTTAACAAAAACTTGCTTTAAAATAAAATGTTTGAAAAACTAAAATTAAACTAAATTAATTGTGTCTAACACTTTAGTAGAGGAAAAAGGAGAAGAGATAAAGGTCACTAAAGGTTTCAGAGTCGTCTTTAGTCGTCATATTAATAACAATAACATTAATAATAATACTAATAGTACTAAATTTGCTTACATGCAAACGCTTAATTAAGGTAACAGTTTTTTGGTTTCTTGCTTATATCTGGAAAACAGTTACTTATATCAATTTTTATCTTTTTACTAAAATTAAAGCTGATAAAATTTTCTACAAAATAGTTATTTGCATTTTTCATGTAAGACTAAGCATAAGCGAGATATAAGTTTAAAAATGATTAATATTTAAAAAAAAAGTGCTTTAACAGAAAATGTCTTGTGATTTAAAATACACTTAATTTATTGGGTCCAATACTATATTAGAAGAAAAAGGAGGTGACATAAAAGTCGCTGAAGTCTTCAGAGTCGTTTTTAAATGCTGCATTTTCGTCTTCGTCTCAAACATTGAAAACTGAATTACATTTTTGTTCAGTAACTGTAACAGTTTTTACTTTGGTTTTTTGCTTATATCTCGAAAACAATTACTCCTATCAATTTTTATCTTTCTTTCAAAATTAAAGCTGATAAAATTTCCTACAAAATAGTTATTTGCATTTCTTTTGTAAGACCAACCATAAGCGAGTTATAGAGTTGGATATAAATAATCTTTAACAAAAATTTGCTTTAAAATATAATGTTTGAAAAACCGAAATTAAACTAAATTAATTGAGTCTAACACTTTAGTATAGGAAAAAGGAGAAGACATAAAAGTCACCAAAGTCTTCAGAGTCGTTTTTAGTTGTCATATTAATAACAATAACATTAATAATAATAATAATGCTGCATTTTCGTCTTCGTCTCAAACATTGAAAACTGAATTACATTTTTGTTCAGTAACAGTTACAGTTTTCTTATTGGTTTCTTGCTTATATCTCGAAAACAGTTACTTCTATCAATTTTTATCTTTTTTTCAAAATTAAAGCTGATAACATTTCCTACAAAATAGTTATTTGCATTTTTTTGTAGGACCAACCATAAGCGAGTTATAGAGTTGGATATAATCTTTAACAAAAATTTTCTTTAAAATAAAATGTTTGAAAAACTAAAATTAAACCAAATTAATTGTGTCTAACACTTTAGTAGAGGAAAAAGGAGAAGACATAAAGGTCACTAAAGTCTTCAGAGTCGTTTTTAGTCGTCATATTAATAACAATAACATTAATAATAATAATACTAATAGTACTAAATTTGCTTATATGCAAGCGCTTAATTAATGTAACAGTTTTTTGGTTTCTAGCTTATATCTCGAAAACAGTTACACCTATCAAATTTTATCTTTCTTTCAAAATTAAAGCTGATAAAATTTCCAACAAAGTAATTATTTGCATTTTTCTTGCAGGACCAAGCATAAGCGAGTTATAGAGATGAATATAAATAATATCTAACAAAAATTTGCTTTAAAATAAAATGTTTGAAAAACTGAAATTAAACTAAATTAATTGTGTCTAACACTTTAGTGGAGAAAAAAGGAGAAGACATAAAAGTCTTTAAAGGTTTCAGAATCGTCTTTAGTCGTCATATTAATAACAATAACATTAATAAACTAATAGTACTAAATTTGCTTATATGCAAACGCTGCATTAAGGTAATAGTTTTTTGGTTTCTTGCTTATATCTCGAAAACAGTTACTCCTATCAATTTTTAACTTTTCACCAAAATTAAAGATGATAAAATTTCCTGCAAAATAGTTATTTGCATTTTTCATGTAGAACAAACCATAAGCGAGATATAAGTTTGAAAATAATTAATAATTAAAAAAAAATGTGTTTTAACAGAAAATGTCTTGTGATTTAAAATACACTTAATTTATTTATCTTTTGTTTTGTGCTAAAATAAGACGTTTTTAGTCAGTTTGATATAAGTTTTCTTGTTCAAAGCAAAATATTGTCGAAAATCAACCGTTTTTGTCTAAACTGATACAAAATTCGGTGGTTTGTGTCCGAATACAAAGTTTTCAGATTCTTTAATGTTAGGTTTGCTGCTTCTAACAAAGAATCAACGAAAATATTTTGTTTTAATACAAACTGCAATATAAAATGTCTTCATAGGACAAAACATGATGTTTGTCATCTGTTTAATAAAAATTTACTCGCTTGGAAGCATAGAATCATTTCAAATAAGCTATTCTCGTCGAAACTATAATGTAATTAGTATTTTGTGCTAGAATACAGCGTTTTTGTTAGATTTATTAACAATTTTGTCTATTTTAAGCAATGAAACGAATAGGATTAGCTGCCTTTATCTAAAGTGATACATAAATTGCTCTTTTATGCCAGATTAATACGTTTTTAGTCTGTTCGATGTAAGTTTTCTTGTTCAAAGCAAAAGATCGTCTAAAATAAGCCGTTTTTGTTTGAACTGATGAACAATTCAGACTGAGAGTCAACAAAAATAATTTATTTTAATCCAAACTGATACTTTTTGACTCTATAAAAGTCCTATAAGAGTCCGAGATACGCCGTTCTCCTCAAGTCTATAACGTAATTCGTTTTTTTGTGTCAGAATACGACGTTTTCTGTCTGTTTAATATAAGTTTTTAATAATAATAATAATAATAATAACAATAATAATAATAAAAATAATAATAATAATAATAATAATAATAATAATAATAATAATAATAATAATAATAATAATAATAATAATAATAATAAAAATAATAATACTAATAATAGTAATAATAATAATAATAATAAAAATAATAATAGTAATAAAAGTAAGCTTAGTTTTCTAAGCAAAAATGAAGCTTATTTTGTGTTATATGAGCGTTTTCTCATTTCTATGCAAGAAATCATCTGTGATCTGCGTTTTTAGGCAAGAAATTGTCTAAAATTAATAACTCATTTTAAAACTGGTATAAAAACATTTACAATACAAAAGTTAATAATAATAATAATAATAATAATAATAATAATAATGAATGAAGCTTATTTTGTGTGTTATATGAGCGTTTTCTCATTTCTATGCAAGAGATCATCTGTGATCTGTGTTGTTAGGCAAGAAATTGAATAAAATTAATAACTCATTTTAAAACTGGTATAAAAACATTTACTATACAAAAGTTAATAATAATAATAATAATAATAATAATAATAATAATAATAATAATAATAATAATAATAGTAATAAATAAAATAATAATAATAATAATAATAATAATAATAATAATAATAATAATAATAATAATAATAATAATGATAATAATACTTATAATATTGAATTTCTTTCTAAATTAAAGCTTAGTTTTTTTAAGCAAAAATGATGCTTATTTTGTGTTATCTGAGCGTTTTCTCATTTCTCTGCAAGAGATCATCTGTGATCTGTGTTTTTAGGCAAGAAATTGTCTAAAACTAATAATTTATTTTAAAACTGTTATAAAAACATTTACTATACAAAAGTTATAATCGGTTATTAATAATAATAATATTAATAATAATAATTATAATTATAATAATTAATAATAATAATAATAATAATAATAATAATAATAATAATAATAATAATAACAATAATAATAATAGTAGTAATAAAAGTAAGCTTAGTTTTCTAAGCAAAAATAAAGCTTATTTTGTGTTATATGGGCGTTTTCTCATTTCTATGCAAAAGATCATGTGTGATCAGTGTTTTTAGGCAATCTTAGCCATTTTATAGTTTTTAGGCAAGAAATTGGCTAAAATTAATCACTCATTTTAAAACTGGTATAAAAACAATACTATACAAAAGTTAAAATCGGTTTTTAATAATAATAATAATAATAATAATAATAATAATAATAATAATAATATTAATAATAATAATAATAATAATAATAATAATAATAATAATAATAATAATTATAATAATAATAATAATAATAATAATAATAATAATAACAATAATAATAATAATAATAATAATAATAACAATAATAATAATAAAAATAATAATAATAGTAATAAAAGTAAGCTTAGTTTTCTAAGCAAAAATGAAGCTTATTTTGTGTGTTATATGAGTGTTTTCTCATTTCTATGCAAGAAATCAGCTGTGATCTGTGTTTTTAGGCAAGAAAGTGTCTAAAATTAATAACTCATTTTAAAACTGGTATAAAATCATTTACTGTACAAAAGTTAATAATAATAATAATAACAATAATAATAATAATAATAATAATAATAGTAATAGTAACAAAAGTAATAATAATAATAATAATACTTTTAATAAGGAAAAATGGAGCTTATTTTGTGTGTTACATGAGCGTTTTCTCATTTCTATGCAAAAGATCATGTGTGATGTGTGTTTTTATGCAATCTAAACCATTTTATAGTTTTTAATATTTAACAAAAATTTGCTTTAAAATAAAATGTTTGAAAAACTGAAATTAAACTAAATTAATTGTGTCTAACACTTTAGTAGAGGAAAAAGGAGGAGACATAAAAGTCACTAAAGTCTTCAGAGTCGTTTTTAAATGCTGCATTTTCGTCTTCCTCTCAAACATTGAAAACTGAATTACATTTTTGTTCAGTAACTGTAACAGTTTTTACTTTGGTTTTTTGCTTATATCTCGAAAACAATTACTCCTATCAATTTTTATCTTTCTTTCAAAATTAAAGCTGATAAAATTTCCTACAAAATAGTTATTTGTAGGATAGTATTTATCGCTCTGTCGCAGAGTGAGCGTCTGGTGTCCAAATTTTGTCTACATTAATTTCATTAATTTCAGTTTAAATCACTAAATTTAATGGCTGAATTTAATTGCTGCCACTGTTTTAAAAGCGTAAGTCGTGATACACCTATCGTGGTGTGTGACGGCTGTTCGCTAAATATTCACTGTCGTTGCCTCAAAATAAGCGAAAATGAAATCGCCTTTATTTCTCAGTCTCGCTCTCCAAATATCAAACTGTTTTGTAATAGATGCAACGTAACTATCACAGCAATTTCAGAAATTAAAAAACTCGTAAATGACATAAAATCATCATTTGATGAGCGTCTTAGCAAACTCGAATCTCTTATTATTAATAACAATACGTCTCAAGCTATAAACCGCGAAGAAATTATCGCCGAATCTGTGGACAGGTCGGCTCGTGCGTGCAATGTTATTATGTACAATGTTAAACCTGTCGCTAATAAACAAGACGTGGATGTGGTAAATGATGTCCTCGAGGTCATTGATCCATCACTTGTGATTGGTCCGGAAAATGTTTTTCGCGTAGGAAAAACCGTCGGTGATAAACCTCGCTTATTAAAATTGCAATTTAAAACTCAACAAATGGCACGTCTATGCTTGAAGAAAAAATCGTCTTTGCTGCAGCACCCACAATTTGCTCACATTACTATTAGTGATGATAAAACCCCGGGTCAACTAAAGCATTTAAACAATTTGCGTGATGAATTTAAGCGAAGACTTGATGTTGGCGAAAAGGACTTGACAATTAAATACGTTAACCACGTACCAAAAATTATTTCACATCAAAAAAACTAAATATTTACCCTTGTTCAATGGCTCTTCTGTATACGAATATCGCATCTTTATCTTCAAAATTTAATGATTTGTTATTAGAAGTAACTGAATTTAGACCTTCTATTATCGCACTCACGGAGACTTGGCTTAATCCGTCTATCTCTGATGATGCTGTACACATTGAAAATTACTCTATTTACAGAGATGATCGCCTATCTCAAAAAGGTGGCGGTGTGTGTTTTTATGTAGATAAAATTAAAATTTCAAAATTTTTTAAAATTACTCAAATTTGCATATCTGTTAAACCTTATGATTCTCTATGGTTAAAATTTGAAGGAAATGAACAAACCTTTGTTATAGCATGTATTTACAGACCACCAACAGGAGCGTCTTTTAACAATCACGAAAATGATAAAAATCTATTTAATACCATACAATCAACTATTAATCAGTATCCTAACTTAATTATCATGGGAGATTTCAATTTTCCATGTATAGACTGGTCTGCTAAAAACACAACAGGTCAAACAATCATCGAAAAACAATTTTCTGAATTGCTCTTGGAGAATAATTTGTCACAAATAGTCACTGAACCTACACGATTTAGATCCCAACAACGTCCTTCATTACTTGATTTGGTAATTTTGTCTGACGTTAACCTTGTATCGTCTTTAAACGTTTCGAATCCTGTAGGGACATCTGATCATTCAAAAATCGAAATTGAGTTACAAATTATGATATATTCAGAGCCAAATGCAAGAATTAAAACAACATCAATTGTTGACTACACTCGCATAGACGAAAGTCTCTTGACTTACGACTGGAATGGTTTAGATTCACTAAATGCGGAAGAACAATGGAAACATTTTAAATCGATTTTACAAACTTGCATTACAACAAATTCCAGACTGTTTACAAACCGACTGAGAAAAGATAAACCGTGGATAAATCAACACATGCTTGACAAAATAAAACACAAAGCTAAATTATGGAAAAAATTTAAAAGGAAGCCTACTGAAGATAATTTTTCTGCTTATAAAAGATTTTCTAACCAACTAAAATCTGATTTACAAATAGCCAGGTGTAATTATGAAAATTCTATATTAAATAAACCAAAACTATTTTATTCCCATGTACGTAAATTTATCTCTAGTCGTGTGTCGGTCCCTTTAGTACGAAATGCTTCAGGTCTACTCTGCTCCGATCATACAGAAACTGCAAACACTTTAGCGGACAGTTTTGCTGCTACCTATAATTTAAACATTAATAATAATATACCGTCATTTATGCCTACAAGTATATTTAGTGGGTTGTCTTATATTAATTTTACTCCGGATCTGGTAAAAAGCCAACTCTGTGCCATTAAATTAAATACAGCTCCAGGTCCGGATCAGATACCTCCCAAACTCCTGAGAACTTGTGCTGCTTCGTTGTCGGGCCCACTTGCCAAAATGATGACAAAATCATTCTTACAAGGCACTTTGCCCTACGAGTGGTTGCAAGCAACAATCACGCCTTTGTACAAGTCAGGAGATAAACTTGATCCTGCTAACTATAGACCTGTAAGTCTCACGTCGACATGCTGTAAAATTATGGAAAAAGTTATAGTCAAGGAACTATTAACTTACATGAGAAAAAATAATTTAATACCTGAGCATCAGCACGGCTTTTTACCAGGTAGGTCAGTTGTCACAAATTTGCTATCCTGCACAAATCTATGGACAAAAATGTTAGACACTAACCAACCTGTAGACATAATTTACCTTGATTTTAGTAAAGCCTTTGATAAAGTCCCTCACAATCTCTTGTTAGCAAAACTGGAGTCCTATGGTGTAACAGGAAATTTGCTTGATTGGATCCGAGCGTTTCTATCAAATCGAAACTATTGTGTAAAAGTCTGTGGTAAATTTTCGTACTCTAAACCAGTATTAAGTGGGGTTCCACAGGGATCAGTTCTTGGACCAATTTTATTCTTGTTATATACAGCAGATTTATTGTTTTCACTGGACAGCTATTCAGCATATGCGGATGATATTAAGTTATTTGCTAACCCACTTGTCACGGACTTGCAAGACCAACTTAATTTAATTTTCCAATGGAGCGAGAAGTGGCAAATACCACTAAATATTGCAAAATGCTGTGTACTTCAGTGTGGCCACAACAACCCAAAGTACCTTTACCATATAAATGGCACACTCCTGAGTGTAAAAACCTCAACCAAAGATCTAGGGGTCATTGTAAATGATAAGTTAGGATGGTCAGAGCAATGTCTAGCATCAGTGGGTCGAGCGCGTAAAATGTTTTATTTGCTAAAGCATGTTTTTCCAAATCCTTCAGTCAGTTTTATTTCAAAGGTGTACATCACTTACATAAGGCCGCATTTGGAATTTGCCATTCCAGTCTGGAGACCTTATTTGTTAAAGGATATTGATTTGCTGGAAAGAACTCAGCACCTGGTAACTAGATGGACACACTGTTTAAGACAAGTTTCATATGAACAACGTCTTGAAATACTCAAAATACCAGATCTACGTGCTCGTCAAAACAGGGCAGATGCAATTCAAATTTTTCGGCTTACTCATGGTTTATTTCCTGGAGTAACACGCAATTTCTTGCAAATTCAATATCATGACAGACTTAGAGGTCATTCTTATAAGCTGAAAAAAGAACCATTTAAGACTACCGTTAGAAAGAATTATTTGACAAATCGTGCATTTGATATATGGAATGGCTTGCCTGATAACGTTGTTGCAGCTGTTACTGTTTCTTCCTTCAAGAATCAATATGACACATTACAATAATTAACATTAACCTTTATTAATTAACTAATTTAACTGTAGATTAAAATTGTATTTCATTTTTCATTATTCAATGGTGTTTTATTTAACACGAAACCGTATTTCTTGATATTTTGCTATAAAGGTGTTAACCTCAGCAAAGAATCTATGTTAATAATAATAATAATAATAATAATTTGCATTTCTCATGTAGGACTAACCATAAGCGAGATATAAGTTTGAAAATAATTAATATTTAAAAAAAAAAGTGCTTTAACAGAAAATGTTTTGTGATTTAAAATACACTTAATTTATTAGGTCCAATACTTTATTAAAAAAAAAAAGGAGGTGACATATAAGTCACTGAAGTCTTCAGAGTCGATTTTAAATGCTGCATTTTCGTCTTCGTCTCAAACATTGAAAACTGAATTACATTTTTGTTCAGTAACAGTTACAGTTTTCTTATTGGTTTTTTGCTTATATCTCGAAAACAGTTACTTCTATCAATTTTTATCTTTCTTTTAAAATTAAAGCTGATAAAATTTCCTACAAAATAGTTATTTGCATTTTTCATGTAAGACTAACCATAAGCGAGATATAAGTTTAAAAATTATTAATATTTAAAAAAAAAGTGCTTTAACAGAAAATGTCTTGTGATTTAAAATACACTTAATTTATTGGGTCCAATACTTTATTAGAAGAAAAAGGAGGTGACATAAAAGTCGCTGAAGTCTTCAGAGTCGTTTTTAAATGCTGCATTTTCGTCTTCGTCTCAAACATTGAAAACTGAATTACATTTTTGTTCAGTAACAGTTACAGTATTCTTATTGGTTTTTTGCTTATATCTCGAAAACAGTTACTCCTATCAATTTTTATCTTTCTTTCAAAATTAAAGCTGATAAAATTTCCTACAAAATAGTTATTTGCATTTTTTTGTAAGACCAACCATAAGCGAGTTATAGAGTTGGATATAAATAATCTTTAACAAAAATTTGCTTTAAAATATAATGTTTGAAAAACCGAAATTAAACTAAATTAATTGAGTCTAACACTTTAGTATAGGAAAAAGGAGAAGACATAAAAGTCACCAAAGTCTTCAGAGTCGTTTTTAGTCGTCATATTAATAACAATAACATTAATAATAATAATAACGCTGCATTTTCGTCTTCGTCTCAAACATTGAAAACTGAATTACATTTTTGTTCAGTAACAGTTACAGTTTTCTTATTGGTTTTTTGCTTATATCTCGAAAACAGTTACTCCTATCAATTTTTATCTTTTTTTCAAAATTAAAGCTGATAAAATTTCCTACAAAATAGTTATTTGCATTTTTCTTGTAAGACCAACCATAAGCGAGTTATAGAGTTAGATATAAATAATATTTAACAAATGTTATTGTTATTAATATGACGACTAAAGACGACTCTGAAACCTTTAGTGACATTTATGTCTTCTCCTTTTATTATATTTATTTTTATTTATATAATTATTTTGTAGGAAATTTTATCAGCTTTAATTTTAAAAGAAAGATAAAAATTGATAGGAGTAACTGTTTTCGAGATATAAGCAAAAAACCAATAAGAAAACTGTAACTGTTACTGAACAAAAATGTAATTCAGTTTTCAATGTTTGAGACGAATTCGAAAATGCAGCATTTAAAATCGACTCTGAAGACTTCAGTGACTTATATGTCACCTCCTTTTTTTTCTAATAAAGTATTGGACCTAATAAATTAAGTGTATTTTAAATCACAAAACATTTTCTGTTAAAGCACTTTTTTTTTAAATATTAATTATTTTCAAACTTATATCTCGCTTATGGTTAGTCCTACATGAGAAATGCAAATAACTATTTTGTAGGAAATTTTATCAGCTTTAATTTTAGTAAAAAGATAAAAATTGATAAGAGTAACTGTTTGCGAGATATAAGCAAGAAACCAAAAAACTGTTACCTTAATTAAGCGATTGCATATAAGCAAATTTAGTACTATTAGTATTATTATTATTAATGTTATTGTTATTAATATGACGACTAAAGACGACTCTGAAACCTTTAGTGACATTTATGTCTTCTCCTTTTATTATATTTATTTTTATTTATATAATTATTTTGTAGGAAATTTTATCAGCTTTAATTTTAAAAGAAAGATAAAAATTGATAGGAGTAACTGTTTTCGAGATATAAGCAAAAAACCAATAAGAACACTGTAACTGTTACTGAACAAAAATGTAATTCAGTTTTCAATGTTTGAGACGAAGACGAAAATGCAGCATTTAAAAACGACTCTGAAGACTTCAGCGACTTTTATGTCACCTCCTTTTTCTTCTAATATAGTATTGGACCCAATAAATTAAGTGTATTTTAAATCACAAGACATTTTCTGTTAAAGCACTTTTTTTTTAAATATTAATAATTTTTAAACTTATATCTCGCTTATGCTTAGTCTTACATGAAAAATGCAAATAACTATTTTGTAGAAAATTTTATCAGCTTTAATTTTAGTAAAAAGATAAAAATTGATATAAGTAACTGTTTTCCAGATATAAGCAAGAAACCAAAAAACTGTTACCTTAATTAAGCGTTTGCATGTAAGCAAATTTAGTACTATTAGTATTATTATTAATGTTATTGTTATTAATATGACGACTAAAGACGACTCTGAAACCTTTAGTGACCTTTATGTCTTCTCCTTTTTTCTCTACTAAAGTGTTAGACACAATTAATTTAGTTTAATTTTAGTTTTTCAAACATTTTATTTTAAAGCAAGTTTTTGTTAAATATTATTTATACCCAACTCTATAACTCGCTTATGGTTGGTCCTACAAGAAAAATGTAAATAACTATTTTGTAGGAAATTTTATCAGCTTTAATTTTGAAAGAAAGATAAAAATTGATAGGAGTAACTGTTTTTGAGATATAAGCAAAAAACCAATAAGAAAACTAACTGAAACTGTTACTGAACAAAAATGTAATTCAGTTTTCAATGTTTGAGACGAAGACGAAAATGCAGCATTATTATTATTATTAATGTTATTGTTATTAATATGACAACTAAAAACGACTCTGAAGACTTTGGTGACTTTTATGTCTTCTCCTTTTTCCTATACTAAAGTGTTAGACTCAATTAATTTAGTTTAATTTCGGTTTTTCAAACATTATATTTTAAAGCAAATTTTTGTTAAAGATTATTTATATCCAACTCTATAACTCGCTTATGGTTGGTCTTACAAAAGAAATGCAAATAACTATTTTGTAGGAAATTTTATCAGCTTTAATTTTGAAAGAAAGATAAAAATTGATAGGAATAATTGTTTTCGAGATATAAGCAAAAAACCAAAGTAAAAACTGTTACAGTTATTGAACAAAAATGTAAGTTTTCGAGATATAAGCAAGAAACTGTTACCTTAATTAAGCGCTTGCATATAAGCAAATTTAGTACTATTAGTATTATTATTATTAATGTTATTGTTATTGATATGACGACTAAGTACGACTCTCAAGACTTTGGTGACTTTTATGTCACCTCCTTTTTCTTCTAATAAAGTATTGGACCCAATAAATTAAGTGTATTTTAAATCACAAGACATTTTCTGTTAAAGCACTTTTTTTTTAAATATTAATTATTTTTAAACTTATATCTCGCTTACGGTTAGTCCTACATGAAAAATGCAAATTACTATTTTGTAGGAAATTTTATTTTTTAGTTTTTCAAACATTTTATTTTAAAGCAAGTTTTTGTTAAATATTATTTATATCCAACTCTATAACTCGCTTATGGTTGGTCCTACAAGAAAAATGCAAATAACTTTTTTGTAGGAAATTTTATCAGCTTTAATTTTGAAAGAAAGATAAAAATTGATAGGAATAATTGTTTTCGAGATATAAGCAAAAAACCAAAGTAAAAACTGTTACAGTAACTAAACAAAAATGTAATTCAGTTTTCAATGTTTGAGACGAAGACGAAAATGCAGCATTTAAAAACGACTCTGAAGACTTCTGTGACTTTTGAGTCACCTCCTTTTTTTTCTAATAATGTATTGGACCCAATAAATTAAGTGTATTTTAAATCACAAGACATTTTCTGTTAAAGCACTTTTTTTTTAAATATTGATTATTTTCAAACTTATATCTCGCTTATGGTTAGTCCTACATGAAAAATGCAAATAACTATTTTGTAGGAAATTTTATCAGCTTTAATTTTAGTAAACAGATAAAAATTGATAGGAGTAACTGTTTTCGAGATATAAGCAAGAAACCAAAAAACTGTTACCTTAATAAAGCGCTTGCATATAAGCAAATTTAGTACTATTAGTATTATTATTATTAATGTTATTGTTATTAATATGACGACTAAAAACGACTCTGAAGACTTTGGTGACTTTTATGTCTTCTCCTTTTTCCTATACTAAAGTGTTAGTCTTAATTAATTTAGTTTAATTTCGGTTTTTCAAACATTTTATTTTAAAGCAAATTTTTGTTAAAGATTATTTATATCCAACTCTATAACTCGCTTATGGTTGGTCTTACAAAAGAAATGCAAATAACTATTTTGTAGGAAATTTTATCAGCTTTAATTTTGAAAGAAAGATAAAATTTGATAGGAGTAACTGTTTTCGAGATATAAGCAAAAAACCAATAAGAAAACTCTAACTGTTACTGAACAAAAATGTAACTCAGTTTTCAATGTTTGAGACGAAGACAAAAATGAAGCATTTATTTAAGAGTCGTTTTTAATCGTCATATTAATAACAATAACATTAATAATAATAATACTAATAATACTAAATTTGCTTATATGCAAACGCTTAATTAAGGTAACAGTTTTTTGGTTTCTTGATTATATCTCGAAAACAGTTACTCCTATCAATTTTTATCTTTTTACTAAAATTAAAGCTGATAAAATTTCCTACAAAATAGTTATTTGCATTTTTCATGTAGGACTAACCATAAGCGAGATATAAGTTTGAAAGTAATTAATAATTAAAAAAAAGTGTTTTAACAGAAAATGTCTTGTGATTTAAAATACACTTAATTTATTGGGTCCAATACTATATTAGAAGAAAAAGGAGGTGACATAAAAGTCGCTGAAGTCTTCAGAGTCGTTTTTAAATGCTGCATTTTCGTCTTCGTCTCAAACATTGAAAACTGAGTTACATTTTTGTTCAGTAACAGTTACAGTTTTCTTATTGGTTTTTTGCTTATATCTCGAAAACAGTTACTCCTATCAAATTTTACCTTTCTTTCAAAATTAAAGCTGATAAAATTTTCAACAAAATAGTTATTTACATTTTTCTTGTAGGACCAAGCATAAACGAGTTATAGAGTTGGATATAAATAATATTTAACAAAAATTTGCTTTAAAATAAAATGCTTGAAAAACCGGAATTAAACTAAATTAATTGTGTCTAACACTTTAGTAGAGGAAAAAGGAAAAGACATAAAAGTCACTAAATGTTTCAGAGTCGTCTTTAGTCGCCCTATTAATAACAATAACATTAATAATAATAATACTAATATTACTAAATTTGCTTATATGCAAGCGCTTAATTAAGGTAACAGTTTCTTGCTTATATCTCGAAAACAGTTACTCCTATCAATTTTTATCTTTTTACTAAAATTAAAGCTGATAAAATTTCCTACAAAATAGTTATTTGCATTTTTTGTGTAGGACTAACCATAAGCGAGATAGAAGTTTGAAAATAATTAATATTTAAAAAAAAAGTGCTTTAACAGAAAATGTCTTGTGATTTAAAATACACTTAATTTATTAGGACCAATACTCTATTAGAAGAAAAAGGAAGTGACATAAAAGTCACTGAAGTCTTCAGAGTCGTTTTTAAATGCTACATTTTCGTCTTCGTCTCAAACATTAAAAACTGAATTACATTTTTGTTCAGTAACTGTAACAGTTTTCACTTTGGTTTTTTGCTTATATCTCGAAAACAATTACTCCTATCAATTTTTATCTTTCTTTCAAAATTAAAGCTGATAAAATTTCCTACAAAATAGTTATTTGCATTTCTTTTGTAAGACCAACCATAAGCGAGTTATAGAATTGGATATAAATAATCTTTAACAAAAATTTGCTTTAAAATAAAATGTTTGAAAAACCGAAATTAAACTAAATTAATTGGGTCTAACACTTTAGTATAGGAAAAAGGAGAAGACATAAAAGTCACTAAATGTTTCAGAGTCGTCTTTAGTCGTCATATTAATAACAATAACATTAATAATAATAATACTAATAGTACTAAATTTGCTTATATGCAAGCGCTTTATTAAGGTAACAGTTTTTTGGTTTCTTGCTTATATCTCGAAAACAGTTACTCCTATCAATTTTTACCTTTTTTTCAAAATTAAAGCTGATAAAATTTCCTACAAAATAGTTATTTCCATTTTTTTGTAGGACCAACCATAAGCGAGTTATAGAGTTGGATATAAATAATCTTTAACAAAAATTTGCTTTAAAATAAAATGTTTGAAAAACTGATATTAAACTAAATTAATTGGGTCTAACACTTTAGTAGAGGAAAAAGGAGAAGACATAAAAATCACCAGTCTTCAGAGTTGTTTTTAGTACTAAATTTGCTTATATGCAAGCGCTTAATTAAGGTAACAGTTTTTTGGTTTCTTGCTTATATCTCGAAAACAGTTACTCCTATCAATTTTTATCTTTTTACTAAAATTAAAGCTGATAAAATTTCCTACAAAATAGTAATTTGCATTTTTCATGTAGGACTAACCATAAGCGAGATATAAGTTTAAAAATAATTAATATTTAAAAAGAAGTGCTTTAACAGAAAATGTCTTGTGATTTAAAATACACTTAATTTATTGGGTCCAATACTTTATTAGAAGAAAAAGGAGGTGACATAAAAGTCACCAAAGTCTTGAGAGTCGTTCTTAGTCGTCATATCAATAACAATAACATTAATAATAATAATAATACTAATAGTACTAAATTTGCTTATATGCAAGCGCTTAATTAAGGTAACAGTTTCTTGCTTATATTTCGAAAACTTACATTTTTGTTCAGTAACTGTAACAGTTTTTACTTTGGTTTTTTGCTTATATCTCGAAAACAATTACTCCTATCAATTTTTGTCTTTCTTTCAAAATTAAAGCTGATAAAATTTCCTACAAAATAGTTATTTGCATTTCTTTTGTAAGACCAACCATAAGCGAGTTATAGAGTTGGATATAAATAATCTTTAACAAAAATTTGCTTTAAAATATAATGTTTGAAAAACCGAAATTAAATTGAGTCTAACACTTTAGTATAGGAAAAAGGAGAAGACATAAAAGTCACCAAAGTCTTCAAAGTCGTTTTTAGTCGTCATGTTAATAACAATAACATTAATAATAATAATAATGCTGCATTTTCGTCTTCGTCTCAAACATTGAAAACTGAATTACATTTTTGTTCAGTAACAGTTACAGTTTTCTTATTGGTTTTTTGCTTATATCTCGAAAACAGTTACTCCTATCAATTTTTATCTTTCTTTCAAAATTAAAGCTGATAAAATTTCCTACAAAATAGTTATTTTCATTTTTCTTGTAGGACCAACCATAAGCGAGTTATAGAGTTGGATATAAATAATATTTAACAAAAACTTGCTTTAAAATAAAATGTTTGAAAAACTAAAATTAAACTAAATTAATTGTGTCTAACACTTTAGTAGAGGAAAAAGGAGAAGACATAAAGGTCACTAAAGGTTTCAGAGTCGTCTTTTGTCGTCATATTAATAACAATAACATTAATAATAATACTAATAGTACTAAATTTGCTTACATGCAAACGCTTAATTAGGGTAACAGTTTTTTGGTTTCTTGCTTATATCTGGAAAAAAGTTACTTATATCAATTTTTATCTTTTTACTAAAATTAAAGCTGATAAAATTTCCTACAAAATAGTTATTTGCATTTTTCATGTAGGACTAACCATAAGCGAGATATAAGTTTGAAAATTATTAATATTTAAAAAAAAAGTGCTTTAACAGAAAATGTCTTGTGATTTAAAATACACTTAATTTAATGGGTCCAATACTTTATTAGAAGAAAAAGGAGGTGACATAAAAGTCACTGAAGTCTTCAGAGTCGTTTTTAAATGCTGCATTTTCGTCTTCGTCTCAAACATTGAAAACTGAATTACATTTTTGTTCAGTAACTGTAACAGTTTTTACTTTGGTTTTTTGCTTATATCTCGAAAACAATTACTCCTATCAATTTTTGTCTTTTTTTCAAAATCAAAGCTGATAAAATTTCCTACAAAATAGTTATTGGCATTTTTTTTGTAGGACCAACCATAAGCGAGTTATAGAGTTGGATATAAATAATCTTTAACAAAAATTTGCTTTAAAATAAAATGTTTGAAATACTGAAATTAAACTAAATTAATTGTGTCTAACACTTTAGTATAGGAAAAAGGAAAAGACATAAAAGTCACCAAAGTCTTCAGAGTCGTTTTTAGTCGTCATATTAATAACAATAACATTAATAATAATAATACTAATAGTACTAAATTTGCTTATATGCAAGCGCTTTATTAAGGTAACAGTTTTTTTGTTTCTTGCTTATATCTCGAAAACAGTTACTCTTATCAATTTTTATCTGTTTACTAAAATTAAAGCTGATAAAATTTCTTACAAAATAGTTATTTGCATTTTTCATGTAGGACTAACCTTAAGCGAGATATAAGTTTGAAAATAATCAATATTTAAAAAAAAAGTGCTTTAACAGAAAATGTCTTGTGATTTAAAATACACTTAATTTAATGGGTCCAATACTTTATTAGAAGAAAAAGGAGGTGACATAAAAGTCACTGAAGTCTTCAGAGTGGTTTTTAAATGCTGCATTTTCGTCTTCGTCTCAAACATTGAAAACTGAATTACATTTTTGTTCAGTAACTGTAACAGTTTTTACTTTGGTTTTTTGCTTATATCTCGAAAACAATTACTCCTATCAATTTTTGTCTTTCTTTCAAAATCAAAGCTGATAAAATTTCCTACAAAATAGTTTTTGGCATTTTTTTTGTAGGACCAACCATAAGCGAGTTATAGAGTTGGATATAAATAATCTTTAACCAAAATTTGCTTTAAAATAAAATGTTTGAAATACTGAAATTAAACTAAATTAATTGTGTCTAACACTTTAGTATAGGAAAAAGGAGAAGACATAAAAGTCACCAAAATCTTCAGAGTCGTTTTTAGTCGTCATATTAATAACAATAACATTAATAATAATAATACTAATAGTACTAAATTTGCTTATATGCAAGCGCTTTATTAAGGTAACAGTTTTTTGGTTTCTTGCTTATATCTCGAAAACAGTTACTCTTATCAATTTTTATCTGTTTACTAAAATTAAAGCTGATAAAATTTCTTACAAAATAGTTATTTGCATTTTTCATGTAGGACTAACCTTAAGCGAGATATAAGTTTGAATATAATCAATATTTAAAAAAAAAGTTCTTTAACAGAAAATGTCTTGTGATTTAAAATACACTTAATTTATTGGGTCCAATACATTATTAGAAGAAAAAGGAGGTGACTTAAAAGTCACAGAAGTCTTCAGAGTCGTTTTTAAATGCTGCATTTTCGTCTTCGTCTCAAACATTGAAAACTGAATTACATTTTTGTTTAGTAACTGTAACAGTTTTCACTTTGGTTTTTTGCTTATATCTCAAAAACTATTATTCCTATCAATTTTTATCTTTCTTTCAAAATTAAAGCTGATAAAATTTCCTACAAAATAGTTATTTGCATTTTTTATGTAGGACTAACCATAAGCGAGATATAAGTTTGAAAATAATTAATATTAAAAAAAAGTGCTTTAACAGAAAATGTCTTGTGATTTAAAATACACTTAATTTAATGGGTCCAATACTTTATTAGAAGAAAAAGGAGGTGACATAAAAGTCACCAAAGTCTTGAGAGTCGTTCTTAGTCGTCATATCAATAACAATAACATTAATAATAATAATACTAATAGTACTAAATTTGCTTATATGCAAGCGCTTTATTAAGGTAACAGTTTATTGGTTTCTTGCTTATATCTCGAAAACAGTTACTCCTATCAATTTTTATCTTTTTACTAAAATTAAAGCTGATAAAATTTCCTACAAAATAGTTATTTGTATTTTTCTTGTAGGACCAAGCATAAGCGAGTTATAGAGATAGATATAAATAATATTTAACAAAAATTTGCTTTAAAATAAAATGTTTGAAATACTGAAATTAAACTAAATTAATTGTGTCTAACACTTTAGTATAGGAAAAAGGAGAAGACATAAAAGTCACCAAAGTCTTCAGAGTCGTTTTTAGTCGTCATATTAATAACAATAACATTAATAATAATAATACTAATAGTACTAAATTTGCTTATATGCAAGCGCTTTATTAAGGTAACAGTTTTTTGGTTTCTTGCTTATATCTCGAAAACAGTTACTCCTATCAATTTTTATTTGTTTACTAAAATTAAAGCTGATAAAATTTCTTACAAAATAGTTATTTGCATTTTTCATGTAGGACTAACCATAAGCGAGATATAAGTTTGAAAATAATCAATATTTAAAAAAAAGTGCTTTAACAGAAAATGTCATGTGATTTAAAATACACTTAATTTATTGGGTCCAATACATTATTAGAAGAAAAAGGAGGTGACTTAAAAGTCACAGAAGTCTTCAGAGTCGTTTTTAAATGCTGCATTTTCGTCTTCGTCTCAAACATTGAAAACTGAATTACATTTTTGTTCAGTAACAGTTACAGTTTTCTTATTGGTTTTTTGCTTATATCTCGAAAACAATTACTCCTATCAATTTTTATCTTTTTTTCAAAATTAAAGCTGATAACATTTCCTACAAAATAGTTATTTGCATTTTTTTGTAGGACCAACCATAAGCGAGTTATAGAGTTGGATATAAATAATCTTTAACAAAAATTTGCTTTAAAATATAATGTTTGAAAAACCGAAATTAAACTAAATTAATTGAGTCCAACACTTTAGTATAGGAAAAAGGAGAAGACATAAAAGTCACCAAAGACTTCAGAGTCGTTTTTAGTCGTCATATTAATAACAATAACATTAATAATAATAATAATGCTGCATTTTCGTCTTCGTCTCAAACATTGAAAACTGAATTACATTTTTGTTCAGTAACAGTTACAGTTTTCTTATTGGTTTCTTGCTTATATCTCGAAAACAGTTACTTCTATCAATTTTTATCTTTTTTTCAAAATTAAAGCTGATAACATTTCCTACAAAATAGTTATTTGCATTTTTTTGTAGGACCAACCATAAGCGAGTTATAGAGTTGGATATAAATAATCTTTAACAAAAATTTTCTTTAAAATAAAATGTTTGAAAAACTAAAATTAAACCAAATTAATTGTGTCTAACACTTTAGTAGAGGAAAAAGGAGAAGACATAAAGGTCACTAAAGTCTTCAGGGTCGTTTTTAGTCGTCATATTAATAACAATGGCATTAATAATAATAATACTAATAGTACTAAATTTGCTTATATGCAAGCGCTTAATTAATGTAACAGTTTTTTGGTTTCTAGCTTATATCTCGAAAAAAGTTACACCTATCAAATTTTATCTTTCTTTCAAAATTAAAGCTGATAAAATTTCCAACAAAGTAATTATTTGCATTTTTCTTGTAGGACCAAGCATAAGCGAGTTATAGAGATGAATATAAATAATTTCTAACAAAAATTTGCTTTAAAATAAAATGTTTAAAAAACTGAAATTAAACTAAATTAATTGTGTCTAACACTTTAGTGGAGGAAAAAGGAGAAGACATAAAAGTCTTTAAAGGTTTCAGAATCGTCTTTAGTCGTCATATTAATAACAATAACATTAATAAACTAATAGTACTAAATTTGCTTATATGCAAACGCTGCATTAAGGTAATAGTTTTTTGGTTTCTTGCTTATATCTCGAAAACAGTTACTCCTATCAATTTTTAACTTTTCACCAAAATTAAAGATGATAAAATTTCCTGCAAAATAGTTATTTGCATTTTTCATGTAGAACAAACCATAAGCGAGATATAAGTTTGAAAATAATTAATAATTAAAAAAAAAATGTGTTTTAACAGAAAATGTCTTGTGATTTAAAATACACTTAATTTATTGGGTCCAATACTTAATTAGAAGAAAAAGGAGGTGCAAATAACTATTTTGTTGGAAATTTTATTAGCTTTAATTGTGAAAGAAAGATAAAATTTGATAGGAGTAACTGTTTTCGAGATAGAAGCAAAAAAACAATAAGAAAACTGTAACTGTTACTGAACAAAAATGTAATTCAGTTTTCAATGTTTGAGACGAAGACAAAAATGCAGCATTTAAAAACGACTCTGAAAACTTCAGTGACTTTTATGTCACCTCCTTTTTCTTCTAATAAAGTATTGGACCCAATAAATTAAGTGTATTATAAATCACAAGACATTTTCTGTTAAAACACTTTTTTTTAATTATTAATTACTTTCAAACTTATATCTCGCTTATGGTTAGTTCTACATGAAAAATGCAAATAACTATTTTGTAGGAAATTTTATCACTTTTAATTTTGGTGAAAAAGTAAAAATTGATAGGAGTAACTGTTTTCGAGATATAAGCAAAAAACAAAAAAACTGTTACTTTAATTAAGCGCTTGCATATAAGCAAATTTAGTACTACTAGTATTGTTATTATAAATGTTATAGTTATTAATATGACGACTAAAGACAACTTTAAGACTTTAGTGACTTTTATGTCTCCTCCTTTTTCCTCTACTAAAGTGTTAGACACAATTAATTTAGTTTAATTTCAGTTTTTCAAACATTTTATTTTAAAGCAAATTTTTATTAAATATTAAAAACTATAAAATGGCTTAGATTGCCTAAAACACACATCACACATGATCTTTTGCATAGAAATGAGAAAACGCTCATATAACACAAAATAAGCTTCATTTTTGCTTAGAAAACTAAGCTTACTTTTATTACTACTATTATTATTATTTTTATTATTATTATTATTACTATTATTATTATTATTATTATTATTATTATTATTATTATTATTATTATTATTATTATTATTATTATTATTATTAATATTATTATTATTAAAAACCGATTATAACTTTTGCATAGTAAATGTTTTTATACCAGTTTTAAAATGAGTTATTAATTTTAGACAATTTCTTGTCTAAAAACACAGATCACAGATGATCTCTTGCATAGAAATGAGAAAACGCTCAGATAACACAAAATAAGCATCATTTTTGCTTAGAAAAACTAAGCTTTAATTTAGAAAGAAATTCATTATTATAAGTATTATTATCATTATTATCATTATTATTATTATTATTATCATTATTATTATTATTATTTCTTTTATTACTTTAATTATTATTATTATTATTATTATTATTATTAACTTTTGTATAGTAAATGTTTTTATACCAGTTTTAAAATGAGTTATTAATTTTAGACAATTTCTTGCCTAAAAACACAGATCACAGATGATTTCTTGCATAGAAATGAGAAAACGCTCATATAACACAAAAAGAGCTTCATGTTTGCTTAGAAATCTAAGCTTACTTTTATTACTATTATTATTTTTATTATTATTATTATTATTATTACTATTATTAGTATTATTATTTTTATTATTATTATTATTATTATTATTGTTATTATTATTATTATCATTGTTATTATTATTATTATTATTAAAAACTTATATTAAACAGACAGAAAACGTCGTATTCTGACACAAAAAAACGAATTACGTTATAGACTTGACGAGAACGGCGTATCTCGGACTCTTATAGGACTCTTATAGGGTCAAAAAGTATCAGTTTGGATTAACATAAATTATTTTTGTTGACTCTCAGTCTGAATTGTTCATCAGTTCAAACAAAAACGGCTTATTTTAGACGATCTTTTGCTTTGAACAAGAAAACTTACATCGAACAGACTAAAAACGTATTAATCTGGCATAAAAGAGCAATTTATGTATCACTTTAGATAAAGGCAGCTAATCCTATTCGTTTCATTGCTTAAAATAGACAAAATTGTTAATAAATCTAACAAAAACGCTGTATTCTAGCACAAAATACTAATTACATTATAGTATCGACGAGAATAGCTTATTTGGAATGATTCTATGCTTCCAAACGAGTAAATTTTTATTAAACAGATGCCAAACATCATGTTTTGTCCTATAAAGACATTTTATATTGCAGTTTGTATTAAAACAAAATATTTTCGTTGATTCTTTGTTAGAAGCAGCAAACCTAACATTAAAGAATCTGAAAACTTTGTATTCGGACACAAACCACCGAATTTTGTATCAGTTTAGACAAAAACGGTTGATTTTCGACAATATTTTGCTTTGAACAAGAAAATTTATATCAAACTGACTAAAAACGTCTTATTTTAGCACAAAACAAAAGATTTGCGTTATAGTCTTGAAGCTGATTCATGACACAGTTTGGATAAAAACCAATTATTTTTGTTAATTCATTGTTACAAACAAGAAACCTTACATCAAAGAAACTGAAAACCCCTTATTCAGGCACAGAAATTCGAATTACGTTTCAGTCTGGACAAAAGCTGCTTATTTTAGACGATCCTTTGTTTTGAACACGAAAACTTACATTAAAAAGATTAAAAACGTCTTATTCTGGCTGAAAACTGCAAATTATATATTACTCTAGATAAAAGCAATTTATCCTGATTACTCCTTTACTTAGAATAGAGTAAACTTGTATAAAATTTAATGAAAACTTTAAATTTAGTCTCAAAGAAATAATTTACGTTATAGTTTTGACCAGCACTGTTTATTTCAAACGAATTTATGATTCGAAACTAATGAACTTTTATGGGGCAGATGCAAAACCACATATTACCATATAAAGCGTTGTTTTAAAGCAAAGTATTACCTTTTGCAACAAGAAATTTCACGTCAAAGAAACTGAAAACTTCGTATCCATGCATAAATATCGAATTACGTATCAGTTTAGGCAAATACAGCTTATTTTAAACGATTCGTTGCTATAAACAAGAAAAATTTTATCAAGCATATTGAAAACGTCTTATTCTCGAAAATAAGGGCAAATTATGTATCAGTTTTGACAAAAGCGGATTACTCTGTTTGATTCTATGCTTAGAGTAGAGTAAACTACTATAAAACGTAATGAAAACTCTATATTCAAGTTTAAAAGAACAAATTACGTTATAGTTTTGGCAAAAAAATAATATTTCGGACGATTACATACTTCGAAGTAAGCAAACTGTAATTGAACAAGTGCAAAAGCTAATACTTTGCTTTAAAATAACGATTTATGTGGTAATATGGTATTTTGCATCTGTCCTATAAAAGTTTACTCGTTTCGCTCCATTGAATCATTCGAAAGAAATTATTTTGACACAACAACGAAAATAATTTGTTTTTGTTTAAACTGTAACATAAATCGCTTTTATAAAACGAACTAAGACGTTTGGCATCTGTTTATTGAAAGTTTTCTCGTTTGGGGGCATAAAATCGTTTGAAATTATCAGTTCTGGTCAAAACTATAACGTAAATTATTTCTTTGTATCACTTTAAAGATTTGCGTTATAGTCTTGACGAGAACTGTTAATTTCAAACGATTCTATGCTTTGAAACCAGTATACTTTCACTGAACAGAGGCAAAACGTCTGATTTCGCCTTTAAAAAACGATTTATGTCACAGTTTGGATTAAAACCAATGATTTTCGTTTATTCATTGTTACAAACAAGAAACCTTACATCAAAGAAACTGAAAACCTTTTATTCAGGCCCAGAAAATCAAATTACGTTTCAGTCTAGACACAAATTGCTTATTTTAGACGATTCTTTCTTTTGAACACGAAAACTTACATTAAAAAGATTAAAAACGTCTTATTCTGGCTCAAAACTGCAAATTATGTTTTACTTTGGATAAAAGCAGTTTATCCTGATTACTCCTTTGCTTAGAATAGTTCAAACTTGTATAAAACTTAATGAAAACTTTAAATTTCGTCTCAAAGAAATAATTTACGTTATAGTTTTGACCAGAACTGTTAATTTCAAACGATTTTATGCCCCCAAACGAGAAAACTTTCACTAAACAAATGCCAAACGTCTTAGTTCGTTTTATAAAAGCGACTTATGTAACAGTTTAAACAAAAACAAATTATTTTCGCTGTTGTTGTGTTAAAATAATTTATTTCGAATGATTCAATGGAGCGAAACGAGTAAACTTTTATAGGACAGATGCAAAATACCATATTACCACATAAATCGTTATTTTAAAGCAAAGTATTTTGCACTTTTGCTTTTGCACTTGTTCAATTAAAGTTTGCTTACTTCGAAGTATGTAATTGTCCGAAATATTTTTTTTTGCCAAAACTATAACGTAATTTGTTCTTTTGAGCTTGAATATAGAGTTTTCATTACGTTTTATAGTAGTTTACTCAACTCTAAGCATAGAATCAAACAGAGTAATCCGCTTTTGTTAAAACTGATACATAATTTGCTCTTATTTTCGAGAATAAGACGTTTTCAATATGCTTGATAAAATTTTTCTTGTTTATAGCAATGAATCGTTTAAAATAAGCTGTATTTGCTTAAACTGATACGTAATTCGATATTTATGCATGGATACGAAGTTTTCAGTTTCTTTGACGTGAAATTTCTTGTTGCAAAAGGAAATACTTTGCTTTAAAACAACGCTTTATATGGTAATATGTGGTTTTGCATCTGCCCCATAAAAGTTCATTAGTTTCGAATGATAAATTCGTTTGAAATAAACAGTGCTGGTCAAAACTATAATGTAAATTATTTCTTTGAGACGAAATTTAAAGTTTTCATTAAGTTTTATACAAGTTTACTCTATTCTAAGTAAAGGAGTAATCAGGATAAATTGCTTTTATCTAGAGTAATATATAATTTGCAGTTTTCAGCCAAAATAAGACGTTTTTAATCTTTTTAATGTAAGTTTTCGTGTTCAAGACAAAAGATCGTCTAAAATAAGCAGTTTTTGTCCAGACTGAAACGTAATTCGAATTTCTGTGCCTGAATAAGGGGTTTTCAGTTTCTTTGATGTAAGGTTTCTTGTTTGTAACAATAAATTAACAAAAATATTTGGTTTTTATCCAAACTGTGGCATGAATCAGCTTTAAGACTATAACGCAAATCTTTTGTTTTGTGCTAAAATAAGACGTTTTTAGTCAGTTTGATATAAGTTTTCTTGTTCAAAGCAAAATATTGTCGAAAATCAACCGTTTTTGTCTAAACTGATACAAAATTCGGTGGTTTGTGTCCGAATACAAAGTTTCCAGATGCTTTAATGTTAGGTTTGCTGCTTCTAACAAAGAATCAACGAAAATATTTTGTTTTAATACAAACTGCAATATAAAATGTCTTCATAGGACAAAACATGATGTTTGGCATCTGTTTAATAAAAATTTACTCGTTTGGAAGCATAGAATCATTTCAAATAAGCTATTCTCGTCGAAACTATAATGTAATTAGTATTTTGTGCTAGAATACAGCGTTTTTGTTAGATTTATTAACAATTTTGTCTATTTTAAGCAATGAAACGAATAGGATTAGCTGCCTTTATCTAAAGTGATACATAAATTGCTCTTTTATGCCAGATTAATACGTTTTTAGTCTGTTCGATGTAAGTTTTCTTGTTCAAAGCAAAAGATCGTCTAAAATAAGCCGTTTTTGTTTGAACTGATGAACAATTCAGACAGAGAGTCAACAAAAATAATTTATTTTAATCCAAACTGATACTTTTTGACTCTATAAAAGTCCTATAAGAGTCCGAGATACGCCGTTCTCGTCAAGTCTATAACGTAATTCGTTTTTTTGTGTCAGAATACGACGTTTTCTGTCTGTTTAATATAAGTTTTTAATAATAATAATAATAATAATAATAACAATAATAATAATAATAATAATAATAATAATAATAATAATAATAATAATAGTAATAATAATAATAATAATAATAAAAATAATTATACTAATAATAGTAATAATAATAATAATAATAATAAAAATAATAATAGTAATAAAAGTAAGCTTAGTTTTCTAAGCAAAAATAAAGCTTATTTTGTGTTATATGAGCGTTTTCTCATTTCTATGCAAGAAATCATCTGTGATCTGTGTTTTTAGGCAAGAAGTTGTCTAAAATTAATAACTCATTTTAAAACTGGTATAAAAACATTTAGTATACAAAAGTTAATAATAATAATAATAATAATAATAATAATAATAATAATAATAATAATAATAATAATAATAATAAAAATAATAATAATAATAATAATAATAAAAATAGTAATAATAATAATAATAATAATAATAATAAAAATAATAATAATAGTAATAAAAGTAAGCTTAGTTTTCTAAGCCAAAATGAAGTTTTTTTTTGTGTTATATGAGCGTTTTCTCATTTCTATGCAAGAGATCATCTGTGATCTGTGTTTTTAGGCAAGAAATTGAATAAAATTAATAACTCGTTTTAAAACTGATATAAAAACATTTACTATACAAAAGTTAATAATAATAATAATAATAATAATAATAATAATAATAATAATAATAATAATAATAATAGTAATAAA
>NC_087395.1:7315000-7347500 GCF_031307605.1 Tribolium castaneum | reverse complement strand
AGCATTTACAAACGACTCTAAAAACTTCAGTGACTTTTATGACATCTCCTTTTTCCTCTACTAAAGTGTTAGTTTAATTTAGTTTAATTTCAGTTTTTTAAACATTTTATTTTAAAGCAAATTTTTGTTAAATATTAATTATATTCAACTCTATAACTCGCTTATGGTTGGTCCTACAAGAAAAATGCAAACAACTATTTTGTAGGAAATTTTATCAGCTTTAATTTTGGATGAAAAATAAAAATTGATAGGAGTAACTGTTTTCGAGATATAAGCAAAAAACAAAAAAACTGTTACCTTAATTAAGCGCTTGCATATAAGCAAATTTAGTACTACTAGTATTGTTATTATTAATGTTATTGTTATTAATATGACGACTAAAGACAACTCTAAGACTTTATTGACTTTTATGTCTCCTCCTTTTTCCTCTACTAAAGTGTTAGACACAATTAATTTAGTTTAATTTCAGTTTTTTAAACATTATATTTTAAAGCAAATTTTTGTTAAATATTATTTATATCCAACTCTATAACTCGCTTATGGTTGGTCCTACAAGAAAAATGCAAATAACGATTTTGTAGTAAATTTTATCAGCTTTAATTTTGAAAAAAAGATAAAAATTGATAGGAGTAACAGTTTTCGAGATATAAGCAAAAAACCAATAAGAAAACTGTAACTGTTACTGAACAAAAATGTAAGTCAGTTTTCAATGTTTAAGACGATGACGAAAATGCAGCATTTACAAACGACATTAAGACTTCAGTGACCTATATGTCACCTCTTTTTTCTTCTAATAAAGTATTGGACCTAATAAATTAAGTGTATTTTAAATCACAAGACATTTTCTGTTGAAGCACTTTTTTTTTAATTTTAATTATTTTCAAACTTATATCTCGCTTATGGTTAGTCCTACATGAAAAATGCAAATAACTATTTTGTAGAAAATTTTATAAGTTTAATTTTAGTAAAAAGATAAAAATTGATAGGAGTAACTGTTTTCGAGATTTAAGCAAGAAACCAAAAAACTGTTACCTTAATTAAGCGCTTGCCAACTAAATTAAGTGCATTTTAAATCACAAGGCATTTTCTGTTAAAGCACTTTTTTTTAAATATTAATTATTTTCAAACTTATATCTCGCTTATGGTTAGTCCTACATGAAAAATGCAAACTACTATTTTGTAGGAAATTTTATCAGCTTTAATTTTAGTAAAAAGATAATAAAAATTGATTGGAGTAACTGTTTTCGAGATATAAGCAAGAAACCAAAAAACTGTTACCTTAATTAAGCGTTTGCATATAAGCAAATTTAGTACTTTTAGTATTATTATTATTAAATGCAAAAAAAATGCAAAAAACTATTTTGTAGGAAATTTTATCAGTTTTAATTTGAAAGAAAGATAAAAATTGATAGGAGTAAATGTTTTCGAGATAAAAGCAAAAAACCAAAGTGACAACTGTAACAGTTACTGAACAAAAATGTAATTTAGTTTTCAATGTTTAAGACGAAGACGAAAATGCAGCATTTACTGTCACCTCTTTTGTCTACTAATTAAGTATTGGACCCAATAAATTAAGTGTATTTTAAATCACAAGACATTTTCCGTTAAAGCACATTTTTTTTTAATTATTAATTATTTTTAAACTTATATCCCGTTTATGGTTAGTTCTACATGAAAAATGCAAATAACTATTTTGTAGGAAATTTTATCAGCTTTAATTTTAGTGAAAAGGTAAAAATTAATAGGAGTAATTGTTTTCGAGATATAAGCAAGAAACTGTTACCTTAATTAAGCGCTTGCATATAAACAAATTTAGTAATATTATTATTATTATTATTAATGTTATTGTTATTAATATGACGACTAAAAACGACTCTCAAGACTTTGGTGACTTTTATGTCTTTTCCTTTTTCCTCAAGTAAAGTGTTAGACAAAATTAATTTAGTTTAATTTCAGTATTTCAAACATTTTATTATTAAGCAAATTTTTGTTAAATATTATTTATATCTATCTCTATAACTCGCTTATGCTTGGTTCTACAAGAAAAATACAAATAACTATTTTGTAGGAAATTTTATCAGCTTTAATTTTAGTAAAAAGATAAAAATTGATAGGAGTAACTGTTTTCGAGATATAAGCAAGAATCCAAAAAACTGTTACCTTAATAAAGCGCTTGCATATAAGCAAATTTAGTACTATTAGTATTATTATTATTAATGTTATTGTTATTAATATGACGACTAAAAACCACTCTCAAAACTTTGGTGACTTTTATGTCTTCTCCTTTTTCCTCAACTAAAGTGTTAGTCTTAATTAATTTAGTTTAATTTCGGTTTTTCAAACATTTTATTTTAAAGCAAATTTTTGTTAAAGATTATTTATATCCAACTCTATACCTCGCTTATGGTTGGTCCTACAAAAAAAATGCCAATAACTATTTTGTAGGAAATTTTATCAGCTTTGATTTTGAAAGAAAGATAAAAATTGATAGGAATAACTGTTTTCGAGATATAAGCAAAAAACCAATAAGAAAACTGTAACTGTTACTAAACAAAAATGTAATTCAGTATTCAATGTTTGAGACAAAGACGAAAATGCAGCATTAAAAATCGACTCTGAAGACTTCAGTGACTTTTATGTCACCTCCTTTTTCTTCTAATAATGTATTGGACCCATTAAATTAAGTGTATTTTAAATCACAAGACATTTTCTGTTGAAGCACTTTTTTTTTAATTTTAATTATTTTCAAACTTATATCTCGCTTATGGTTAGTCCTACATAAAAAATGCAAATAACTATTTTGTAGAAAATTTTATCAGTTTAATTTTAGTAAAAAGATAAAAATTGATAGGAGTAACTGTTTTCGAGATTTAAGCAAGAAACCAAAAAACTGTTACCTTAATTAAGCGCTTGCCAACTAAATTAAGTGTATTTTAAATCACAAGGCATTTTCTGTTAAAGCACTTTTTTTTAAATATTAATTATTTTCAAACTTATATCTCGCTTATGGTTAGTCCTACATGAAAAATGCAAACTACTATTTTGTAGGAAATTTTATCAGCTTTAATTTTAGTAAAAAGATAATAAAAATTGATTGGTGTAACTGTTTTCGAGATATAAGCAAGAAACCAAAAAACTGTTACCTTAATTAAGCGTTTGCATATAAGCAAATTTAGTACTTTTAGTATTATTATTATTAAATGCAAAAAAAATGCAAAAAACTATTTTGTAGGAAATTTTATCAGTTTTAATTTGAAAGAAAGATAAAAATTGATAGGAGTAAATGTTTTCGAGATATAAGCAAAAAACCAAAGTGAAAACTGTAACAGTTACTGAACAAAAATGTAATTTAGTTTTCAATGTTTAAGACGAAGACGAAAATGCAGCATTTACTGTCACCTCTTTTGTCTACTAATTAAGTATTGGACCCAATAAATTAAGTGTATTTTAAATCACAAGACATTTTCTGTTAAAGCACATTTTTTTTTAATTATTAATTATTTTTAAACTTATATCTCGTTTATGGTTAGTTCTACATGAAAAATGCAAATAACTATTTTGTAGGAAATTTTATCAGCTTTAATTTTAGTGAAAAGGTAAAAATTAATAGGAGTAATTGTTTTCGAGATATAAGCAAGAAACTGTTACCTTAATTAAGCACTTGCATATAAACAAATGTAGTAATATTATTATTATTATTAATGTTATTGTTATTAATATGACGACTAAAAACGACTCTCAAGACTTTGGTGACTTTTATGTCTTTTCCTTTTTCCTCAAGTAAAGTGTTAGACAAAATTAATTTAGTTTAATTTCAGTATTTCAAACATTTTATTTTTAAGCAAATTTTTGTTAAATATTATTTATATCTATCTCTATAACTCGCTTATGCTTGGTCCTACAAGAAAAATACAAATAACTATTTTGTAGGAAATTTTATCAGCTTTAATTTTAGTAAAAAGATAAAAATTGATAGGAGTAACTGTTTTCGAGATATAAGCAAGAAACCAAAAAACTGTTACCTTAATAAAGCGCTTGCATATAAGCAAATTTAGTACTATTAGTATTATTATTATTAATGTTATTGTTATTAATATGACGACTAAAAACCACTCTCAAAACTTTGGTGACTTTTATGTCTTCTCCTTTTTCCTCAACTAAAGTGTTAGTCTTAATTAATTTAGTTTAATTTCGGTTTTTCAAACATTTTATTTTAAAGCAAATTTTTGTTAAAGATTATTTATATCCAACTCTATACCTCGCTTATGGTTGGTCCTACAAAAAAAATGCCAATAACTATTTTGTAGGAAATTTTATCAGCTTTGATTTTGAAAGAAAGATAAAAATTGATAGGAATAACTGTTTTCGAGATATAAGCAAAAAACCAATAAGAAAACTGTAACTGTTACTAAACAAAAATGTAATTCAGTATTCAATGTTTGAGACAAAGACGAAAATGCAGCATTTAAAATCGACTCTGAAGACTTCAGTGACTTTTATGTCACCTCCTTTTTCTTCTAATAATGTATTGGACCCATTAAATTAAGTGTATTTTAAATCACAAGACATTTTCTGTTAAAGCACTTTTTTTTAAATATTAATTATTTTCAAACTTATATCTCGCTTATGGTTAGTCCTACATAAAAAATGCAAATAACTATTTTGTAGGAAATTTTATCAACTTTAATTTTAGTAAAAAGATAAAAATTGATAGGAGTAACTGTTTTCGAGATATAAGCAAGAAACCAAAAAACTGTTACCTTAATTAAGCGCTTGCATATATGCAAATTTAGTACTAAAAACAACTCTGAAGACTTTGGTGATTTTTATGTCTTCTCCTTTTTCCTCTACTAAAGTGTTAGACCCAATTAATTTACTTTAATATCGGTTTTTCAAACATTTTATTTTAAAGCAAATTTTTGTTAAAGATTATTTATATCCAACTCTATAACTCGCTTATGGTTGGTCTTACAAAAGAAATGCAAATAACTATTTTGTTGGAAATTTTATCAGCTTTAATTTTGAAAGAAAGACAAAAATTGATAGGAGTAATTGTTTTCGAGATATAAGCAAAAAACCAAAGTGAAAACTGTTACAGTTACTGAACAAAAATGTAATTCAGTTTTCAATGTTTGAGACGAAGACGAAAATGCAGCATTTAAAAACGACTCTGAAGACTTCAGTGACTTTTATGTCACCTCCTTTTTCTTCTAATAGAGTATTGGTCCCAATAAATTAAGTGTATTTTAAATCACAAGACATTTTCTGTTAAAGCACTTTTTTTTTAAATATTAATTATTTTCAAACTTCTATCTCGCTTATGGTTAGTCCTACATAAAAAATGCAAATAACTATTTTGTAGGAAATTTTATCAGCTTTAATTTTAGTAAAAAGATAAAAATTGATAGGAGTAACTGTTTTCGAGATATAAGCAAGAAACTGTTACCTTAATTAAGCGCTTGCATATAAGCAAATTTAGTATTAGTATTATTATTATTAATGTTATTGTTATTAATATGACGACTAAAGACAACTCTAAGACTTTTGTGACTTTTATGTCTTCTCCTTTTTCCTCTACTAAAGTGTTAGACACAATTAATTTAGTTTAATTCCGGTTTTTCAAGCATTTTATTTTAAAGCAAATTTTTGTTAAATATTATTTATATCCAACTCTATAACTCGTTTATGCTTGGTCCTACAAGAAAAATGTAAATAACTATTTGGTTGGAAATTTTATCAGCTTTAATTTTGAAAGAAAGATAAAATTTGATAGGAGTAACTGTTTTCGAGATATAAGCAAAAAACCAATAAGAAAACTGTAACTGTTACTGAACAAAAATGTAACTCAGTTTTCAATGTTTGAGACGAAGACAAAAATGCAGCATTTAAAAACGACTCTGAAGACGTCAGTGACTTTTATGTCACCTCCTTTTTCTTCTAATAAAGTATTGGACCCAATAAATTAAGTGTATTTTAAATCACAAGACATTTTCTGTTGAAGCACTTTTTTTTTAATTTTAATTATTTTCAAACTTATATCTCGCTTATGGTTAGTCCTACATGAAAAATGCAAATAACTATTTTGTAGAAAATTTTATCAGTTTAATTTTAGTAAAAAGATAAAAATTGATAGGAGTAACTGTTTTCGAGATTTAAGCAAGAAACCAAAAAACTGTTACCTTAATTAAGCGCTTGCCAACTAAATTAAGTGTATTTTAAATCACAAGGCATTTTCTGTTAAAGCACTTTTTTTTAAATATTAATTATTTTCAAACTTATATCTCGCTTATGGTTAGTCCTACATGAAAAATGCAAACTACTATTTTGTAGGAAATTTTATCAGCTTTAATTTTAGTAAAAAGATAATAAAAATTGATTGGTGTAACTGTTTTCGAGATATAAGCAAGAAACCAAAAAACTGTTACCTTAATTAAGCGTTTGCATATAAGCAAATTTAGTACTTTTAGTATTATTATTATTAAATGCAAAAAAAATGCAAAAAACTATTTTGTAGGAAATTTTATCAGTTTTAATTTGAAAGAAAGATAAAAATTGATAGGAGTAAATGTTTTCGAGATATAAGCAAAAAACCAAAGTGAAAACTGTAACAGTTACTGAACAAAAATGTAATTTAGTTTTCAATGTTTAAGACGAAGACGAAAATGCAGCATTTACTGTCACCTCTTTTGTCTACTAATTAAGTATTGGACCCAATAAATTAAGTGTATTTTAAATCACAAGACATTTTCTGTTAAAGCACATTTTTTTTTAATTATTAATTATTTAACTTATATCTCGCTTATGGTTAGTTCTACATGAAAAATGCAAATAACTATTTTGTAGGAAATTTTATCACCTTTAATTTTGGTGAAAAAGTAAAAATTGATAGGAGTAACTGTTTTCGAGATATAAGCAAAAAACAAAAAAACTGTTACCTTAATTAAGCGCTTGCATATAAGCAAATTTAGTACTACTAGTATTGTTATTATAAATGTTATTGTTATTAATATGACGACTAAAGACAACTCTAAGACTTTTGTGACTTTTATGTCTCCTCTTTTTTCCTCTACTAAAGTGTTAGACACAATTAATTTAGTTTAATTTTAGTTTTTCAAACATTTTATTTTAAAGCTAATTTTTGTTGAATATTAAAAACTATAAAATGGCTTAGATTGCCTAAAAACACAGATCACACATGATCTTTTGCATAGAAATGAGAAAACGCTCATGTAACACACAAAATAAGCTCCATTTTTCCTTATTAAAAGTATTATTATTATTATTACTTTTGTTACTATTACTATTATTATTATTATTATTATTATTATTATTATTATTATTATTATTATTATTATTATTATTATTATTATTATTATTATTATTAACTTTTGTATAGTAAATGTTTTTATACCAGTTTTAAAATGAGTTATTAATTTTAGTCAATTTCTTGCCTAAAAACACAGATCACAGATGATTTCTTGCATAGAAATGAGAAAACATTCATACAACACACAAAATAAGCTTCATTTTTGCTTAGAAAACTAAGCTTACTTTTATTACTATTATTATTATTTTTATTAATATTATTGTTATTATTATTATTATTATTATTGTTATTATTATTATTATTATTATTATTATTATTACTATTATTATTACTATTATTATTATTATTATTATTATTATTATTAAAAACAGATTATTACTTTTGTATAGTATTGTTTTTATATCGGTTTTAAAACGAGTGATTAATTTTAGCCAATTTCTTGCCTAAAAACTATAAAATGGCTTAGATTGCCTAAAAACACAGATCACATATTATCTTTTGCATAGAAATGAGAAAACGCTCATATAACACAAAATAAGCTTCATTTTTGCTTAGAAAACCTAGCTTACTTTTATTACTACTATTATTATTATTTTTATTATTATTATTATTATTTCTATTATTTTTATTATTATTATTACTATTATTATTATTATTATTATTATTATTATTATTATTAAAAACCGATTATAACTTTTGTATAGTAAATGTTTTTATACCAGTTTTAAAATGAGTTATTAATTTTAGACAATTTCTTGCCTAAAAACACAGATCACAGATGATCTCTTGCATAGAAATGAGAAAACGCTCATATAACACACAAAATAAGCTTCATTTTTGCTTAGAAAACTATGCTTACTTTTATTACTATTATTATTTTAATTATTATTTTTGTTATTATTATTATTATTTCTATTATTATTATTATTATTATTATTTATATTATTATTATTATTATTATTATTATTATTATTATTATTATTATTATTATTATTATTATTATTATTATTATTATTATTATTATTATTATTATTAACTTTTGTATAGTAAATGTTTTTATACCAGTTTTAAAATGAGTTATTAATTTTAGACAATTTCTTGCCTAAAAACACAGATCACAGATGATTTCTTGCATAGAAATGAGAAAACGCTCATATAACACACAAAATAAGCTTCATTTTTGCTTAGAAAACTAAGCTTACTTTTATTACTATTATTATTTTTATTATTATTATTATTATTATTATTATTATTATTATTATTATTATTATTATTATTATTATTATTATTATTATTATTATTATTATTATTATTGTTATTGTTATTGTTATTATTATTATTATTATTAAAAACTTATATTAAACAGACAGAAAACGTCGTATTCTGACACATAAAAACGAATTACGTTATAGACTTGACGAGAACGGCGTATCTCGGACTCTTATAGGACTCTTATAGGGTCAAAAAGTATCAGTTTGGATTAAAACAAATTATTTTTGTTGACTCTCAGTCTGAATTGTTCATTAGTTCAAACAAAAACGGCTTATTTTAGACGATCTTTTGCTTTGAACAAGAAAACTTACATCGAATATACTAAAAACGTATTAATCTGGCATAAAAGAGCAATTTATGTATCACTTTGGATAAAGAGAGCTAATCCTTTTCGTTTCATTGCCTAAAATAGACAATTGTTAAAAAATCTAACAAAAACGCTGTATTCTAGCACAAAATACTAATTACATTATAGTTTCGACGAGAATACCTTATTTGGAATGATTCTATGCTTCCAAACGAGTAAATTTTTATTAAACAGATGCCAAACTTCATGTTTTGTCCTATAAAGACATTTTATATTGCAGTTTGTATTAAAACAAAATATTTTCGTTGATTCTTTGTTAGAAGCAGCAAACCTAACATTAAAGAATCTGAAAACTTTGTATTCGGACACAAACCACCGAATTTTGTATCAGTTTAGACAAAAACGGTTGATTTTCGACAATATTTTGCTTTCAACAAGAAAACTTATATCAAACTGACTAAAAACGTCTTATTTTAGCACAAAACAAAAGATTTGCGTTATAGTCTTAAAGCTGATTCACGCCACAGTTTGGATAAAAACCAAATATTTTTGTTAATTCACTGTTACAAACAAGAAACCTTACATCAAGGAAACTGAAAACCCCTTATTCAGGCACAGAAATTCGAATTACGTTTCAGTCTAGACAAAAACTGCTTATTTTAGACGAACTTTTGTCTTGAACACGAAAACTTACATTAAAAAGATTAAAAACGTCTTATTCTGGCTGAAAACTGCAAATTATATATTACTCTTGATAAAAGCAATTTATCCTGATTACTCCTTTGCTTAGAATAGAGCAAACTTGTATAAAACTTAATGAAAACTTTAAATTTCGTCTCAAAGAAATAATTTTCGTTATAGTTTTGACCAGCACTGTTTATTTCAAACGAATTTATGATTCGAAACTAATGAACTTTTATGGGGCAGATGCAAAACCACATATTACCATACAAAGCGTTGTTTTAAAGCAAAGTATTACCTTTTGCAACAAGAAATTTCACGTCAAAGAAACTGAAAACTTCGTATCCATGCATAAATATCGAATTACGTATCAGTTTAGGCAAATACAGCTTATTTTAAACGATTCCTTGCTATAAACAAGAAAAATTTTATCAAGCATATTGAAAACGTCTTATTCTCGAAAATAAGAGCAAATTATGTTTCAGTTTTAACAAAAGCGGATTACTCTGTTTGATTCTATGCTTAGAGTAGAGTAAACTACTATAAAACGTAATGAAAACTCTATATTCAAGCTCAAAAGAACAAATTACGTTATAGTTTTGGCAAAAAAAATATTTCGGACGATTTCATACTTTGAAGTAAGCAAACTTTAATTGAACAAGTGCAAAAGCTAATACTTTGCTTTAAAATAACGATTTATGTGGTAATATGGTATTTTGCATCTGTCCTATAAAAGTATACTCGTTTCGCTCCATTGAATCATTCGAAATAAATTATTTTGACACAACAACAACGAAAATAATTTGTTTTTGTTTAAACTGTATCATAAGTCGCTTTTATAAAACGAACTAAGACGTTTGGCATTTGTTTAGTGAAAGTTTTCTCGTTTGGGGACAAAAACAGTTCTGGTCAAAACTATAACGTAAATTATTACTTTGAGACGAAATTTAAAGTTTTCATTAAGTTTTATACAAGTTTGCTCTATTCTAACCAAAGAAGTAATCAGGATAAACTGCTTTTATCCAAAGTAATACATAATTTGCAGTTTTGAGCCAGAATAAGACGTTTTTAATCTTTTTAATGTAAGTTTTCGTGTTCAAAAGAAAGAGTCGTCTAAAATAAGCAATTTGTGTCTAGACTGAAACGTAATTTGATTTTCTGGGCCTGAATAAGAGGTTTTCAGTTTCTTTGATGTAAGGTTTCTTGTTTGTAACAATGAATAAACGAAAATCATTGGTTTTAATCCAAACTGTGACATAAATCGTTTTTTAAAGGCGAAATCAGACGTTTTGCCTCTGTTCAGTGAAAGTATACTGGTTTCAAAGCATAGAATCGTTTGAAATTAACAGTTCTCGTCAAGACTATAACGCAAATCTTTAAAGTGATACAAAGAAATAATTTACGTTATAGTTTCAATTTCAAACGATTTTATGCCCCCAAACGAGAAAACTTTCACTAAACAGATGCCAATCGTCTTAGTTCGTTTTATAAAAGCGACTTATGTTACAGTTTAAACAAAAACAAATTATTTTCGTTGTTGTTGTGTCAAAATAATTTATTTCGAATGATTCAATGGAGCGAAACGAGTAAACTTTTATAGGACAGATGCAAAATACCATATTACCACATAAATCGTTATTTTAAAGCAAAGTATTAGCTTTTGCACTTGTTCAATTAAAGTTTGCTTACTTCGAAGTATGTAATCGTCCGAAATATTTTTTTTTGCCAAATCTATAACGTAATTAGTTCTTTTGAGCTTAAATATAGAGTTTTCATTACGTTTTATAGTAGTTTACTCTACTCTAAGCATAGAATCAAACAGAGTAATCCGCTTTTGTTAAAACTGATACATAATTTGCTCTTATTTTCGAGAATAAGACGTTTTCAATATGCTTGATAAAATTTTTCTTGTTTATAGCAAGGAATCGTTTAAAATAAGCTGTATTTGCTTAAACTGATACGTAATTCGATATTTATGCATGGATACGAAATTTTCAGTTTCTTTGACGTGAAGTTTCTTGTTGCAAAAGGTAATACTTTGCTTTAAAACAACGCTTTATATGGTAATATGTGGTTTTGCATCTGCCCCATAAAAGTTCATTAGTTTCGAATCATAAATTCGTTTGAAATAAACAGTGCTGGTCAAAACTATAACGTAAATTATTTCTTTGAGACGAAATTTAAAGTTTTCATTAAGTTTTATACAAGTTTACTCTATTCTAAGTAAAGGAGTAATCAGGATAAATTGTTTTTATCTAGAGTAATATATAATTTGCAGTTTTCAGCCAGAAAAAGACGTTTTTAATCTTTTTAATGTAAGTTTTCGTGTTCAAGACAAAAGATCGTCTAAAATAAGCAGTTTTTGTCCAGACTGAAACGTAATTCGAATTTCTGTGCCTGAATAAGGGGTGTTCAGTTTCTTTGATGTAAGGTTTCTTGTTTGTAACAATGAATTAACAAAAATATTTGGTTTTTATCCAAACTGTGGCATGAATCAGCTTTAAGACTATAACGCAAATCTTTTGTTTTATGCTAAAATAAGACGTTTTTAGTCAGTTTGATATAAGTTTTCTTGTTCAAAGCAAAATATTGGCGAAAATCAACCGTTTTTGTCTAAACTGATACAAAATTCGGTGGTTTGTGTCCGAATACAAAGTTTTCAGATTCTTTAATGTTAGGTTTGCTGCTTCTAACAAAGAATCAACGAAAATATTTTGTATTAATACAAACTGCAATATAAAATGTCATCATAGGACAAAACATGATGTTTGGCATCTGTTTAATAAAAATTTACTCGTTTGGAAGCATAGAATCATTCCAAATAAGCTATTCTCGTCGAAACTATAATGTAATTAGTGTTTTGTGCTACAATACAGCGTTTTTGATAGATTTATTAACAATTTTGTCTATTTTAAGCAATGAAACGAATAGGATTAGCTGCCTTTATCTAAAGTGATACATAAATTGCTCTTTTATGCCAGATTAATACGTTTTTAGTCTGTTCGATGTAAGTTTTCTTGTTCAAAGCAAAAGATCGTCTAAAATAAGCCGTTTTTGTTTGAACTGATGAACAATTCAGACTGAGAGTCAACAAAAATAATTTATTTTAATCCAAACTGATACTTTTTGACCCTATAAGAGTCCTATAAGAGTCCGAGATACGCCGTTCTCGTCAAGTCTATAACGTAATTCGTTTTTTTGTGTCAGAATACGACGTTTTCTGTCTGTTTAATATAAGTTTTTAATAATAATAATAATAATAATAATAATAATAATAATAATAATAATAATAATAATAATAATAATAATAATAATAATAATAAAAATAATAATACTAATAACAGTAATAATAATAATAATAATAAAAATAATAATAGTAATAAAAGTAATCTTAGTTTTCTAAGCAAAAATGAAGCTTATTTTGTGTTATATGAGCGTTTTCTCATTTCTATGCAAGAAATCATCTGTGATCTGTGTTTTTAGGCAAGAAATTGTCTAAAATTAATAACTCATTTTAAAACTGGTATAAAAACATTTACTATACAAAAGTTAATAATAATAATAATAATAATAATAATAATAATAATAATAATAATAATAATAATAATAATAATAATAATAATAATAGTAATAAATAAAATAATAATAATAATAATAATAATAATAATAATAATGATAATACTACTTATAATAATGAATTTCTTTCTAAATTAAAGCTTAGTTTTTTTAAGCAAAAATGATGCTTATTTTGTGTTATCTGAGCGTTTTCTCATTTCTACGCAAGAGATCATCTGTGATCTGTGTTTTTAGGCAAGAAATTGTCTAAAACTAATAATTCATTTTAAAACTGTTATAAAAACATTTACTATACAAAAGTTATAATCGGTTATTAATAATAATAATATTAATAATAATAATTATAATAATAATAATAATAATAATAATAATAATAATAATAATAATAATAATAATAATAATAATAATAATAATAAAAATAATAATAATAGTAGTAATAAAAGTAAGCTTAGTTTTCTAAGCAAAAATAAAGCTTATTTTGTGTTATATGAGCGTTTTCTCATTTCTATGCAAAAGATCATGTGTGATCAGTGTTTTTAGGCAATCTTAGCCATTTTATAGTTTTTAGGCAAAAAATTGGCTAAAATTAATCACTCATTTTAAAACTGGTATAAAAACAATACTATACAAAAGTTAAAATCGGTTTTTAATAATAATAATTATAATAATAATAATAATAATAATAATAATAATAATAATAATAATAATAATAATAGTAATAGTAACAAAAGTAATAATAATAATAATAATACTTTTAATAAGGAAAAATGGAGCTTATTTTGTGTGTTACATGAGCGTTTTCTCATTTCTATGCAAAAGATCATGTGTGATGTGTGTTTTTAGACAATCTAAACCATTTTATAGTTTTTAATATTTAACAAAAATTTGCTTTAAAATAAAATGTTTGAAAAACTGAAATTAAACTAAATTAATTGTGTCTAACACTTTAGTAGAGGAAAAAGGAGGAGACATAAAAGTCACTAAAGTCTTCAGAGTCGTTTTTAATGCTGCATTTTCGTCTTCCTCTCAAACATTGAAAACTGAATTACATTTTTGTTCAGTAACTGTAACAGTTTTTACTTTGGTTTTTTGCTTATATCTCGAAAACAATTACTCCTATCAATTTTTATCTTTCCTTCAAAATTAAAGCTGATAAAATTTCCTACAAAATAGTTATTTGCATTTCTCATGTAGGACTAACCATAAGCGAGATATAAGTTTGAAAATAATTAATATTTAAAAAAAAAGTGCTTTAACAGAAAATGTTTTGTGATTTAAAATACACTTAATTTATTAGGTGCAATACTTTATTAGAAGAAAAAGGAGGTGACATATAAGTCACTGAAGTCTTCAGAGTCGATTTTAAATGCTGCATTTTCGTCTTCGTCTCAAACATTGAAAACTGAATTACATTTTTGTTCAGTAACAGTTACAGTTTTCTTATTGGTTTTTTGCTTATATCTCGAAAACAGTTACTTCTATCAATTTTTATCTTTTTTTTAAAATTAAAGCTGATAAAATTTCCTACAAAATAGTTATTTGCATTTTTCATGTAAGACTAACCATAAGCGAGATATAAGCTTAAAAATTATTAATATTTAAAAAAAAAGTGCTTTAACAGAAAATGTCTTGTGATTTAAAATACACTTAATTTATTGGGTCCAATACTTTATTAGAAGAAAAAGGAGGTGACATAAAAGTCGCTGAAGTCTTCAGAGTCGTTTTTAAATGCTGCATTTTCGTCTTCGTCTCAAACATTGAAAACTGAATTACATTTTTGTTCAGTAACAGTTACAGTATTCTTATTGGTTTTTTGCTTATATCTCGAAAACAGTTACTCCTATCAATTTTTATCTTTCTTTCAAAATTAAAGCTGATAAAATTTCCTACAAAATAGTTATTTGCATTTCTTTTGTAAGACCAACCGTAAGCGAGTTATAGAGTTGGATATAAATAATCTTTAACAAAAATTTGCTTTAAAATATAATGTTTGAAAAACCGAAATTAAACTAAATTAATTGAGTCTAACACTTTAGTATAGGAAAAAGGAGAAGACATAAAAGTCACCAAAGTCTTCAGAGTCGTTTTTAGTCGTAATATTAATAACAATAACATTAATAATAATATTAACGCTGCATTTTCGTCTTCGTCTCAAACATTGAAAACTGAATTACATTTTTGTTCAGTAACAGTTACAGTTTTCTTATTGGTTTTTTGCTTATATCTTGAAAACAGTTACTCCTATCAATTTTTATCTTTTTTTCAAAATTAAAGCTGATAAAATTTCCTACAAAATAGTTATTTGCATTTTTCTTGTAAGACCAACCATAAGCGAGTTATAGAGTTAGATATAAATAATATTTAACAAATGTTATTGTTATTAATATGACGACTAAAGACGACTCTGAAACCTTTAGTGACATTTATGTCTTCTCCTTTTATTATATTTATTTTTATTTATATAATTATTTTGTAGGAAATTTTATCAGCTTTAATTTAAAAGAAAGATAAAAATTGATAGGAGTAACTGTTTTCGAGATATAAGCAAAAAACCAATAAGAAAACTGTAACTGTTACTGAACAAAAATGTAATTCAGTTTTCAATGTTTGAGACGAAGACGAAAATGCACCATTTAAAATCGACTCTGAAGACTTCAGTGACTTATATGTCACCTCCTTTTTCTTCTAATAAAGTATTGGACCTAATAAAGTAAGTGTATTTTAAATCACAAAACATTTTCTGTTAAAGCACCTTTTTTTTAAATATTAATTATTTTCAAACTTATATCTCGCTTATGGTTAGTCCTACATGAGAAATGCAAATAACTATTTTGTAGGAAATTTTATCAGCTTTAATTTTAGTAAAAAGATAAAAATTGATAAGAGTAACTGTTTTCGAGATATAAGCAAGAAACCAAAAAACTGTTACCTTAATTAAGCGATTGCATATAAGCAAATTTAGTACTATTAGTATTATTATTATTAATGTTATTGTTATTAATATGACGACTAAAGACGACTCTGAAACCTTTAGTGACATTTATGTCTTCTCCTTTTATTATATTTATTTTTATTTATATAATTATTTTGTAGGAAATTTTATCAGCTTTAATTTTAAAAGAAAGATAAAAATTGATAGGAGTAACTGTTTTCGAGATATAAGCAAAAAACCAATAAGAAAACTGTAACTGTTACTGAACAAAAATGTAATTCAGTTTTCAATGTTTGAGACGAAGACGAAAATGCAGCATTTAAAATCGACTCTGAAGACTTCAGTGACTTATATGTCACCTCCTTTTTCTTCTAATAAAGTATTGGACCTAATAAATTAAGTGTATTTTAAATCACAAAACATTTTCTGTTAAAGCACTTTTTTTTTAAATATTAATTATTTTCAAACTTATTTCTCGCTTATGGTTAGTCCTACATGAAAAATGCAAATTACTATTTTGTAGGAAACTTTATCAGCTTTAATTTTAGTAAAAAGATAAAAATTGATAGGAGTAACTGTTTTCGAGATGTAAGCAAGAGACCAAAAAACTGTTACCTTAATTAAGCGCTTGCATATAAGCAAATTTAGTACTAAAAACAACTCTGAAGACTTTGGTGACTTTTATGTCTTCTCATTTTTCCTCTACTAAAGTGTTTGACCCAATTAAATTAGTTTAATATCGGTTTTTCAAACATTTTATTTTAAAGCAAATTTTTGTTAAAGATTATTTATATCCAACTCTATAACTCGCTTATGGTTGGTCCTACAAAAAAATGCAAATAACTATTTTGTAGGAAATTTTATCAGCTTTAATTTTGAGAGAAAGATAAAAATTAATAGAAGTAACTGTTTTCGAGATATAAGCAAAAAACCAATAAGAAAACTGTAACTGTTACTGAACAAAAATGTAATTCAGTTTTCAATGTTTGAGACGAAGACGAAAATGCAGCATTATTATTATTATTAATGTTATTGTTATTAATATGACGACTAAAAACGATTCTGAAGTCTTTGGTGACTTTTATGTCTTCTCCTTTTTCCTATACTAAAGTGTTAGACTCAATTAATTTAGTTTAATTTCGGTTTATCAAACATTATATTTTAAAGCAAATTTTTGTTAAAGATTATTTATATCCAACACTATAACTCGCTTATGGTTGGTCTTACAAAAAAAATGCAAATAACTATTTTGTAGGAAATTTTATCAGCTTTAATTTTGAAAGAAAGATAAAAATTGATAGGAGTAATTGTTTTCGAGATATAAGCAAAAAACCAAAGTAAAAACCGTTACAGTTACTGAACAAAATGTAATTCAGTTTTCAATGTTTGAGACGAAGACGAAAATGAAGCATTTAAAAACGACTCTGAAGACTTCAGCGACTTTTATGTCACCTCCTTTTTCTTCTAATATAGTATTGGACCCAATAAATTAAGTGTATTTTAAATCACAAGACATTTTCTGTTAAAGCACTTTTTTTTTAAATATTAATAATTTTTAAACTTATATCTCGCTTATGCTTAGTCTTACATGAAAAATGCAAATAACTATTTTGTAGAAAATTTTATCAGCTTTAATTTTAGTAAAAAGATAAAAATTGATATAAGTAACTGTTTTCCAGATATAAGCAAGAAACCAAAAAACTGTTACCTTAATTAAGCGTTTGCATGTAAGCAAATTTAGTACTATTAGTATTATTATTAATGTTATTGTTATTAATATGACGACTAAAGACGACTCTGAAACCTTTAGTGACCTTTATGTCTTCTCCTTTTTCCTCTACTAAAGTGTTAGACACAATTAATTTAGTTTAATTTTAGTTTTTCAAACATTTTATTTTAAAGCAAGTTTTTGTTAAATATTATTTATACCCAACTCTATAACTCGCTTATGGTTGGTCCTACAAGAAAAATGTAAATAACTATTTTGTAGGAAATTTTATCAGCTTTAATTTTGAAAAAAAGATAAAAATTGATAGGAGTAACTGTTTTCGAGATATAAGCAAAAAACCAATAAGAAAACTGAAACTGTTACTGAACAAAAATGTAATTCAGTTTTCAATGTTTGAGACGAAGACGAAAATGCAGCATTATTATTATTATTAATGTTATTGTTATTAATATGACAACTAAAAACGACTCTGAAGACTTTGGTGACTTTTATGTCTTCTCCTTTTTCCTATACTAAAGTGTTAGACTCAATTAATTTAGTTTAATTTCGGTTTTTCAAACATTATATTTTAAAGCAAATTTTTGTTAAAGATTATTTATATCCAACTCTATAACTCGCTTATGGTTGGTCTTACAAAAGAAATGCAAATAACTATTTTGTAGGAAATTTTATCAGCTTTAATTTTGAAAGAAAGATAAAAATTGATAGGAGTAATTGTTTTCGAGATATAAGCAAAAAACCAAAGTGAAAACTGTTACAGTAACTAAACAAAAATGTAATTCAGTTTTCAATGTTTGAGACGAAGACGAAAATGCAGCATTTAAAAACGACTCTGAAGACTTCTGTGACTTTTAAGTCACCTCCTTTTTCTTCTAATAATGTATTGGACCCAATAAATTAAGTGTATTTTAAATCACAAGACATTTTCTGTTAAAGCACTTTTTTTTTAAATATTGATTATTTTCAAACTTATATCTCGCTTATGGTTAGTCCTACATGAAAAATGCAAATTACTATTTTGTAGGAAATTTTATCAGCTTTAATTTTAGTAAACAGATAAAAATTGATAGGAGTAACTGTTTTCGAGATATAAGCAAGAAACCAAAAAACTGTTACCTTAATAAAGCGCTTGCATATAAGCAAATTTAGTACTATTAGTATTATTATTATTAATGTTATTGTTATTAATATGACGACTAAAAACGACTCTGAAGACTGGTGACTTTTATGTCTTCTCCTTTTTCCTATACTAAAGTGTTAGTCTTAATTAATTTAGTTTAATTTCGGTTTTTCAAACATTTTATTTTAAAGCAAATTTTTGTTAAAGATTATTTATATCCAACTCTATAACTCGCTTATGGTTGGTCCTACAAAAAAAATGCCAATAACTATTTTGTAGGAAATTTTATCAGCTTTGATTTTGAAAGAAAGATAAAAATTGATAGGAGTAACTGTTTTCGAGATATAAGCAAAAAACCAATAAGAAAACTGTAACTGTTACTAAACAAAAATGTAATTCAGTATTCAATGTTTGAGACAAAGACGAAAATGCAGCATTTAAAATCGACTCTGAAGACTTCAGTGACTTTTATGTCACCTCCTTTTTCTTCTAATAAAGTATTGGACCCATTAAATTAAGTGTATTTTAAATCACAAGACATTTTCTGTTAAAGCACTTTTTTTTTAAATATTAATTATTTTCAAACTTATATCTCGCTTATGGTTAGTCCTACATGAAAAATGCAAATTACTATTTTGTAGGAAATTTTATCAGCTTTAATTTTAGTAAAAAGATAAAAATTGATAGGAGTAACAGTTTTCGAGATATAAGCAAGAAACCAAAAAACTGTTACCTTAATTAAGCGCTTGCATATAAGCAAATTTAGTACTAAAAACAACTCTGAAGACTTTGGTGATTTTTATGTCTTTTCCTTTTTCCTCTACTAAAGTGTTAGACCCAATTAATTTAGTTTAATATCGGTTTTTCAAACATTTCATTTTAAAGCAAATTTTTGTTAAAGATTATTTATATCCAACTCTATAACTCGCTTATGGTTGGTCCTACAAAAAAATGGAAATAACTATTTTGTAGGAAATTTTATCAGCTTTAATTTTGAAAAAAAGATAAAAATTGATACGAGTAACTGTTTTCGAGATATAAGCAAGAAACCAAAAAATTGTTACCTTAATAAAGAGCTTGCATATAAGCAAATTTAGTACTATTAGTATTATTATTATTAATGTTATTGTTATTAATATGACGACTAAGGACGACTCTGAAACATTTAGTGACTTTTATGTCTTCTCCTTTTTCCTATACTAAAGTGTTAGACCCAATTAATTTATTTTAATTTCGGTTTTTCAAACATTTTATTTTAAAGCAAATTTTTGTTAAAGATTATTTATATCCAACTCTATAACTCGCTTATGGTTGGTCTTACAAAAGAAATGCAAATAACTATTTTGTAGGAAATTTTATCAGCTTTAATTTTGAAAAAAAGATAAAAATTGATAGGAGTAATTGTTTTCGAGATATAAGCAAAAAACCAAAGTGAAAACTGTTACAGTTACTGAACAAAAATGTAATTCAGTTTTCAATGTTTGAGACGAAGACGAAAATGCAGCATTTAAAAACGACTCTGAAGACTTCAGTGACTTTTATGTCACCTCCTTTTTCTTTTAATAGAGTATTGGTCCCAATAAATTAAGTGTATTTTAAATCACAAGACATTTTCTGTTAAAGCACTTTTTTTTTAAATATTAATTATTTTCAAACTTCTATCTCGCTTATGGTTAGTCCTACATAAAAAATGCAAATAACTATTTTGTAGGAAATTTTATCAGCTTTAATTTTAGTAAAAAGATAAAAATTGATAGGAGTAACTGTTTTCGAGATATAAACAAGAAACTGTTACCTTAATTAAGCGCTTGCATATAAGCAAATTTAGTAATATTAGTATTATTATTATTAATGTTATTGTTATTAATAGGACGACTAAAGACGACACTGAAACATTTAGTGACTTTTATGTCTTCTCCTTTTTCCTCTACTAAAGTGTTAGACACAATTAATTTAGTTTAATTCCGGTTTTTCAAGCATTTTATTTTAAAGCAAATTTTTGTTAAATATTATTTATATCCAACTCTATAACTCGTTTATGCTTGGTCCTACAAGAAAAATGTTAATAACTATTTTGTTGGAAATTTTATCAGCTTTAATTTTGAAAGAAAGATAAAATTTGATAGGAGTAACTGTTTTCGAGATATAAGCAAAAAACCAATAAGAAAACTGTAACTGTTACTGAACAAAAATGCAACTCAGTTTTCAATGTTTGAGACGAAGACAAAAATGTAGCATTTATTTAAGAGTCGTTTTTAATCGTCATATTAATAACAATAACATTAATAATAATAATACTAATAATACTAAATTTGCTTATATGCAAACGCTTAATTAAGGTAACAGTTTTTTGGTTTCTTGATTATATCTCGAAAACAGTTACTCCTATCAATTTTTATCTTTTTACTAAAATTAAAGCTGATAAAATTTCCTACAAAATAGTTATTTCCATTTTTTTGTAGGACCAACCATAAGCGAGTTATAGAGTTGGATATAAATAATCTTTAACAAAAATTTGCTTTAAAATAAAATGTTTGAAAAACTGATATTAAACTAAATTAATTGGGTCTAACACTTTAGTAGAGGAAAAAGGAGAAGACATAAAAATCACCAAAGTCTTCAGAGTTGTTTTTAGTACTAAATTTGCTTATATGCAAGCGCTTAATTAAGGTAACAGTTTTTTGGTTTCTTGCTTATATCTCGAAAACAGTTACTCCTATCAATTTTTATCTTTTTACTAAAATTAAAGCTGATAAAATTTCCTACAAAATAGTAATTTGCATTTTTCATGTAGGACTAACCATAAGCGAGATATAAGTTTAAAAATAATTAATATTTAAAAAAAAAGTGCTTTAACAGAAAATGTCTTGTGATTTAAAATACACTTAATTTATTGGGTCCAATACTTTATTAGAAGAAAAAGGAGGTGACATAAAAGTCACCAAAGTCTTGAGAGTCGTTCTTAGTCGTCATATCAATAACAATAACATTAATAATAATAATAATACTAATAGTACTAAATTTGCTTATATGCAAGCGCTTAATTAAGGTAACAGTTTCTTGCTTATATCTCGAAAACTTACATTTTTGTTCAGTAACTGTAACAGTTTTTACTTTGGTTTTTTGCTTATATCTCGAAAACAATTACTCCTATCAATTTTTATCTTTTTTTCAAAATTAAAGCTGATAAAATTTTCTACAAAATAGTTATTTGCATTTCTTTTGTAAGACCAACCATAAGCGAGTTATAGAGTTGGATATAAATATTCTTTAACAAAAATTTGCTTTAAAATATAATGTTTGAAAAACAGAAATTAAATTGAGTCTAACACTTTAGTATAGGAAAAAGGAGAAGACATAAAAGTCACCAAAGTCTTCAAAGTCGTTTTTAGTCGTCATATTAATAACAATAACATTAATAATAATAATAATGCTGCATTTTCGTCTTCGTCTCAAACATTGAAAACTGAATTACATTTTTGTTCAGTAACAGTGACAGTTTTCTTATTGGTTTTTTGCTTATATCTCGAAAACAGTTACTCCTATCAATTTTTATCTGTCTTTCAAAATTAAAGCTGATAAAATTTCCTACAAAATAGTTATTTGCATTTTTCTTGTAAGACCAACCATAAGCGAGTTATAGAGTTGGATATAAATAATATTTAACAAAAACTTGCTTTAAAATAAAATGTTTGAAAAACTAAAATTAAACTAAATTAATTGTGTCTAACACTTTAGTAGAGAAAAAAGGAGAAGACATAAAGGTCACTAAAGGTTTCAGAGTCGTTTTTTGTCGTCATATAAATAACAATAACATTAATAATAATACTAATAGTACTAAATTTGCTTACATGCAAACGCTTAATTAGGGTAACAGTTTTTTGGTTTCTTGCTTATATATGGAAAACAGTTACTTATATCAATTTTTATCTTTTTACTAAAATTAAAGCCGATAAAATTTTCTACAAAATAGTTATTTGCATTTTTCATGTAAGACTAACCATAAGCGAGATATAAGTTTAAAAATTATTAATATTTAAAAAAAAAGTGCTTTAACAGAAAATGTCTTGTGATTTAAAATACACTTAATTTATTGGGTCCAATACTTTATTAGAAGAAAAAGGAGGTGACATAAAAGTCGCTGAAGTCTTCAGAGTCGTTTTTAAATGCTGCATTTTCGTCTTCGTCTCAAACATTGAAAACTGAATTACATTTTTGTTCAGTAACTGTAACAGTTTTTACTTTGGTTTTTTGCTTATATCTCGAAAACAATTACTCCTATCAATTTTTATCTCTCTTTCAAAATTAAAGCTGATAAAATTTCCTACAAAATAGTTATTTGCATTTTTCATGTAGGACTAACCATAAGCGAGATATAAGTTTGAAAATAATTAATATTTAAAAAAAAAGTGCTCTAACAGAAAATGTCTTGTGATTTAAAATACACTTAATTTAATGGGTCCAATACTTTATTAGAAGAAAAAGGAGGTGACATAAAAGTCACTGAAGTCTTCAGAGTCGTTTTTAAATGCTGCATTTTCGTCTTTGTCTCAAACATTGAATACTGAATTACATTTTTGTTTAGTAACAGTTACAGTTTTCTTATTGGTTTTTTGCTTATATCTCGAAAACAGTTACTCCTATCAATTTTTATCTTTTTACTAAAATTAAAGCTGATAAAATTTCCTACAAAATAGTTATTTGTATTTTTCTTGTAGGACCAAGCATAAGCGAGTTATAGAGATAGATATAAATAAAATTTAACAAAAATTTGCTTTAAAATAAAATGTTTGAAATACTGAAATTAAACTAAATTAATTGTGTCTAACACTTTAGTATAGGAAAAAGGAGAAGACATAAAAGTCACCAAAGTCTTCAGAGTTGTTTTTAGTCGTCATATTAATAACAATAACATTAATAATAATAATACTAATAGTACTAAATTTGCTTATATGCAAGCGCTTTATTAAGGTAACAGTTTATTGGTTTCTTGCTTATATCTCGAAAACAGTTACTCCTATCAATTTTTATCTTTTTACTAAAATTAAAGCTGATAAAATTTCCTACAAAATAGTTATTTGTATTTTTCTTGTAGGACCAAGCATAAGCGAGTTATAGAGATAGATATAAATAATATTTAACAAAAATTTGCTTTAAAATAAAATGTATGAAATACTGAAATTAAACTAAATTAATTGTGTCTAACACTTTAGTATAGGAAAAAGGAGAAGACATAAAAGTCACCAAAATCTTCAGAGTCGTTTTTAGTCGTCATATTAATAACAATAACATTAATAATAATAATACTAATAGTACTAAATTTGCTTATATGCAAGCGCTTTATTAAGGTAATAGTTTTTTGGTTTCTTGCTTATATCTCGAAAACAGTTACTCCTATCAATTTTTATCTCTTTACTAAAATTAAAGCTGATAAAATTTCCTACAAAATAGTTATTTGCATTTTTCATGTAGGACTAACCATAAGCGAGATATAAGTTTGAAAATAATCAATATTTAAAAAAAAGTGCTTTAACAGAAAATGTCATGTGATTTAAAATACACTTAATTTATTGGGTCCAATACATTATTAGAAGAAAAAGGAGGTGACTTAAAAGTCACAGAAGTCTTCAGAGTCGTTTTTAAATGCTGCATTTTCGTCTTCGTCTCAAACATTGAAAACTGAATTACATTTTTGTTTAGTAACTGTAACAGTTTTCACTTTGGTTTTTTGCTTATATCTCGAAAACAATTATTCCTATCAATTTTTATCTTTTTTTCAAAATTAAAGCTGATAAAATTTCCTACAAAATAGTTATTTGCATTTTTCTTGTAGGACCAACCATAAGCGAGTTATAGAGTTGGATATAAATAATCTTTAACAAAAATTTGCTTTAAAATAAAATGTTTGAAAAACCGAAATTAAACTAAATTAATTAAGACTAACACTTTAGTTGAGGAAAAAGGAGAAGACATAAAAGTCACCAAAGTTTTGAGAGTTGTTTTAATCGTCATATTAATAACAATAACATTAATAATAATAATACTAATAGTACTAAATTTGCTTATATGCAAGCGCTTTATTAAGGTAACAGTTTATTGGTTTCTTGCTTATATCTCGAAAACAGTTACTCCTATCAATTTTTATCTTTTTACTAAAATTAAAGCTGATAAAATTTCCTACAAAATAGTTATTTGTATTTTTCTTGTAGGACCAAGCATAAGCGAGTTATAGAGATAGATATAAATAATATTTAACAAAAATTTGCTTTAAAATAAAATGTATGAAATACTGAAATTAAACTAAATTAATTGTGTCTAACACTTTAGTATAGGAAAAAGGAGAAGACATAAAAGTCACCAAAGTCTTCAGAGTCGTTTTTAGTCGTCATATTAATAACAATAACATTAATAATAATAATACTAATAGTACTAAATTTGCTTATATGCAAGCGCTTTATTAAGGTAACAGTTTTTTGGTTTCTTGCTTATATCTCGAAAACAGTTACTCCGATCAATTTTTATCTGTTTACTAAAATTAAAGCTGATAAAATTTCCTACAAAATAGTTATTTGCATTTTTCATGTAGGACTAACCATAAGCGAGATATAAGTTTGAATATAATCAATATTTAAAAAAAAGTGCTTTAACAGAAAATGTCATGTGATTTAAAATACACTTAATTTATTGAGTCCAATACATTATTAGAAGAAAAAGGAGGTGACTTAAAAGTCACAGAAGTCTTCAGAGTCGTTTTTAAATGCTGCATTTTCGTCTTCGTCTCAAACATTGAAAACTGAATTACATTTTTGTTTAGTAACTGTAACAGTTTTCACTTTGGTTTTTTGCTTATATCTCGAAAACAATTATTCCTATCAATTTTTATTTATCTTTAAAAATTAAAGCTGATAAAATTTCCTACAAAATAGTTATTTGCATTTTTCTTGTAGGACCAACCATAAGCGAGTTATAGAGTTGGATATAAATAATATTTAACAAAAACTTGCTTTAAAATAAAATGTTTGAAAAACTAAAAAATAAAATTTCCTACAAAATAGTAATTTGCATTTTTCATATAGGACTAACCATAAGCGAGATATAAGTTTAAAAATAATTAATATTTAAAAAAAAGTGCTTTAACAGAAAATGTCTTGTGATTTAAAATACACTTAATTTATTGGGTCCAATACTTTATTAGAAGAAAAAGGAGGTGACATAAAAGTCACCAAAGTCTTGAGAGTCGTTCTTAGTCGTCATATCAATAACAATAACATTAATAATAATAATACTAATAGTACTAAATTTGCTTATATGCAAGCGCTTTATTAAGGTAACAGTTTATTGGTTTCTTGCTTATATCTCGAAAACAGTTACTCCTATCAATTTTTATCTTTTTACTAAAATTAAAGCTGATAAAATTTCCTACAAAATAGTTATTTGTATTTTTCTTGTAGGACCAAGCATAAGCGAGTTATAGAGATAGATATAAATAATATTTAACAAAAATTTGCTTTAAAATAAAATGTTTGAAATACTGAAATTAAACTAAATTAATTGTGTCTAACACTTTAGTATAGGAAAAAGGAGAAGACATAAAAGTCACCAAAGTCTTCAGAGTCGTTTTTAGTCGTCATATTAATAACAATAACTTTAATAATAATAATACTAATAGTACTAAATTTGCTTATATGCAAGCGCTTTATTAAGGTAATAGTTTTTTGGTTTCTTGCTTATATCTCGAAAACAGTTACTCTTATCAATTTTTATCTGTTTACTAAAATTAAAGCTGATAAAATTTCCTACAAAATAGTTGTTTGCATTTTTCATGTAGGACTAACCATAAGCGAGATATAAGTTTGAAAATAATCAATATTTAAAAAAAAGTGCTTTAACAGAAAATGTCATGTGATTTAAAATACACTTAATTTATTGGGTCCAATACATTATTAGAAGAAAAAGGAGGTGACTTAAAAGTCACAGAAGTCTTCAGAATCGTTTTTAAATGCTGCATTTTCGTCTTCGTCTCAAACATTGAAAACTGAATTACATTTTTGTTTAGTAACTGTAACAGTTTTCACTTTGGTTTTTTGCTTATATCTCGAAAACAATTATTCCTATCAATTTTTATCTTTCTTTCAAAATTAAAGCTGATAAAATTTCCTACAAAATAGTTATTTGCATTTTTCATGTAGGACTAACCATAAGCGAGATATAAGTTTGAAAATAATCAATATTTAAAAAAAAGTGCTTTAACAGAAAATGTCATGTGATTTAAAATACACTTAATTTATTGGGTCCAATACATTATTAGAAGAAAAAGGAGGTGACTTAAAAGTCACAGAAGTCTTCAGAGTCGTTTTTAAATGCTGCATTTTCGTCTTCGTCTCAAACATTGAAAACTGAATTACATTTTTGTTTAGTAACTGTAACAGTTTTCACTTTGGTTTTTTGCTTATATATCGAAAACAATTATTTCTATCATTTTTTATCTTTCTATCAAAATTAAAGCTGATAAAATTTCCTACAAAATAGTTATTTGCATTTTTCTTGTAGGACCAACCATAAGCGAGTTATAGAGTTGGATATAAATAATCTTTAACAAAAATTTGCTTTAAAATAAAATGTTTGAAAAACCGAAATTAAACTAAATTAATTAAGACTAACACTTTAGTTGAGGAAAAAGGAGAAGACATAAAAGTCACCAAAGTTTTGAGAGTTGTTTTAATCGTCATATTAATAACAATACCATTAATAATAATAATAATACTAATAGTACTAAATTTGCTTATATGCAAGCGCTTTATTAAGGTAACAGTTTATTGGTTTCTTGCTTATATCTCGAAAACATTTCCTACAAAATAGTTATTGGCATTTTTTTTGTAGGACCAACCATAAGCGAGTTATAGAGTTGGATATAAATAATCTTTAACAAAAATTTGCTTTAAAATAAAATGTTTGAAAAACCGAAATTAAACTAAATTAATTAAGACTAACACTTTAGTTGAGGAAAAAGAAGAAGACATAAAAGTCACCAAAGTTTTGAGAGTTGTTTTAATCGTCATATTAATAACAATAACATTAATAATAATAATACTAATAGTACTAAATTTGCTTATATGCAAGCGCTTTATTAAGGTAACAGTTTATTGGTTTCTTGCTTATATCTCGAAAACAGTTACTCCTATCAATTTTTATCTTTTTACTAAAATTAAAGCTGATAAAATTTCCTACAAAATAGTTATTTGTATTTTTCTTGTAGGACCAAGCATAAGCGAGTTATAGAGATAGATATAAATAATATTTAACAAAAATTTGCTTTAAAATAAAATGTATGAAATACTGAAATTAAACTAAATTAATTGTGTCTAACACTTTAGTATAGGAAAAAGGAGAAGACATAAAAGTCACCAAAGTCTTCAGAGTCGTTTTTAGTCGTCATATTAATAACAATAACATTAATAATAATAATACTAATAGTACTAAATTTGCTTATATGCAAGCGCTTTATTAAGGTAATAGTTTTTTGGTTTCTTGCTTATATCTCGAAAACAGTTACTCCTATCAATTTTTATCTCTTTACTAAAATTAAAGCTGATAAAATTTCCTACAAAATAGTTATTTGCATTTTTCATGTAGGACTAACCATAAGCGAGATATAAGTTTGAAAATAATCAATATTTAAAAAAAAGTGCTTTAACAGAAAATGTCATGTGATTTAAAATACACTTAATTTATTGGGTCCAATACATTATTAGAAGAAAAAGGAGGTGACTTAAAAGTCACAGAAGTCTTCAGAGTCGTTTTTAAATGCTGCATTTTCGTCTTCGTCTCAAACATTGAAAACTGAATTACATTTTTGTTTAGTAACTGTAACAGTTTTCACTTTGGTTTTTTGCTTATATCTCGAAAACAATTATTCCTATCAATTTTTATCTTTTTTTCAAAATTAAAGCTGATAAAATTTCCTACAAAATAGTTATTTGCATTTTTCTTGTAGGACCAACCATAAGCGAGTTACGAGTATAGAGTTGGATATAAATAATCTTTAACAAAAATTTGCTTTAAAATAAAATGTTTGAAAAACCGAAATTAAACTAAATTAATTAAGACTAACACTTTAGTTGAGGAAAAAGGAGAAGACATAAAAGTCACCAAAGTTTTGAGAGTTGTTTTAATCGTCATATTAATAACAATAACATTAATAATAATAATACTAATAGTACTAAATTTGCTTATATGCAAGCGCTTTATTAAGGTAACAGTTTATTGGTTTCTTGCTTATATCTCGAAAACAGTTACTCCTATCAATTTTTATCTTTTTACTAAAATTAAAGCTGATAAAATTTCCTACAAAATAGTTATTTGTATTTTTCTTGTAGGGCCAAGCATAAGCGAGTTATAGAGATAGATATAAATAATATTTAACAAAAATTTGCTTTAAAATAAAATGTATGAAATACTGAAATTAAACTAAATTAATTGTGTCTAACACTTTAGTATAGGAAAAAGGAGAAGACATAAAAGTCACCAAAGTCTTCAGAGTCGTTTTTAGTCGTCATATTAATAACAATAACATTAATAATAATAATACTAATAGTACTAAATTTGCTTATATGCAAGCGCTTTATTAAGGTAACAGTTTTTTGGTTTCTTGCTTATATCTCGAAAACAGTTACTCCGATCAATTTTTATCTGTTTACTAAAATTAAAGCTGATAAAATTTCCTACAAAATAGTTATTTGCATTTTTCATGTAGGACTAACCATAAGCGAGATATAAGTTTGAATATAATCAATATTTAAAAAAAAGTGCTTTAACAGAAAATGTCATGTGATTTAAAATACACTTAATTTATTGAGTCCAATACATTATTAGAAGAAAAAGGAGGTGACTTAAAAGTCACAGAAGTCTTCAGAGTCGTTTTTAAATGCTGCATTTTCGTCTTCGTCTCAAACATTGAAAACTGAATTACATTTTTGTTTAGTAACTGTAACAGTTTTCACTTTGGTTTTTTGCTTATATCTCGAAAACAATTATTCCTATCAATTTTTATTTATCTTTAAAAATTAAAGCTGATAAAATTTCCTACAAAATAGTTATTTGCATTTTTCTTGTAGGACCAACCATAAGCGAGTTATAGAGTTGGATATAAATAATATTTAACAAAAACTTGCTTTAAAATAAAATGTTTGAAAAACTAAAAAATAAAATTTCCTACAAAATAGTAATTTGCATTTTTCATATAGGACTAACCATAAGCGAGATATAAGTTTAAAAATAATTAATATTTAAAAAAAAGTGCTTTAACAGAAAATGTCTTGTGATTTAAAATACACTTAATTTATTGGGTCCAATACTTTATTAGAAGAAAAAGGAGGTGACATAAAAGTCACCAAAGTCTTGAGAGTCGTTCTTAGTCGTCATATCAATAACAATAACATTAATAATAATAATACTAATAGTACTAAATTTGCTTATATGCAAGCGCTTTATTAAGGTAACAGTTTATTGGTTTCTTGCTTATATCTCGAAAACAGTTACTCCTATCAATTTTTATCTTTTTACTAAAATTAAAGCTGATAAAATTTCCTACAAAATAGTTATTTGTATTTTTCTTGTAGGACCAAGCATAAGCGAGTTATAGAGATAGATATAAATAATATTTAACAAAAATTTGCTTTAAAATAAAATGTTTGAAATACTGAAATTAAACTAAATTAATTGTGTCTAACACTTTAGTATAGGAAAAAGGAGAAGACATAAAAGTCACCAAAGTCTTCAGAGTCGTTTTTAGTCGTCATATTAATAACAATAACTTTAATAATAATAATACTAATAGTACTAAATTTGCTTATATGCAAGCGCTTTATTAAGGTAATAGTTTTTTGGTTTCTTGCTTATATCTCGAAAACAGTTACTCCTATCAATTTTTATCTGTTTACTAAAATTAAAGCTGATAAAATTTCCTACAAAATAGTTATTTGCATTTTTCATGTAGGACTAACCATAAGCGAGATATAAGTTTGAAAATAATCAATATTTAAAAAAAAGTGCTTTAACAGAAAATGTCATGTGATTTAAAATACACTTAATTTATTGGGTCCAATACATTATTAGAAGAAAAAGGAGGTGACTTAAAAGTCACAGAAGTCTTCAGAATCGTTTTTAAATGCTGCATTTTCGTCTTCGTCTCAAACATTGAAAACTGAATTACATTTTTGTTTAGTAACTGTAACAGTTTTCACTTTGGTTTTTTGCTTATATCTCGAAAACAATTATTCCTATCAATTTTTATCTTTCTTTCAAAATTAAAGCTGATAAAATTTCCTACAAAATAGTTATTTGCATTTTTCTTGTAGGACCAACCATAAGCGAGTTATAGAGTTGGATATAAATAATATTTAACAAAAACTTGCATTAAAATAAAATGTTTGAAAAACTAAAAAATAAAATTTCCTACAAAATAGTAATTTGCATTTTTCATATAGGACTAACCATAAGCGAGATATAAGTTTAAAAATAATTAATATTTAAAAAAAAAGTGCTTTAACAGAAAATGTCTTGTGATTTAAAATACACTTAATTTATTGGGTCCAATATTTTATTAGAAGAAAAAGGTGACATAAAAGTCACCAAAGTCTTGAGAGTCGTTCTTAGTCGTCATATCAATAACAATAACATTAATAATAATAATACTAATAGTACTAAATTTGCTTATATGCAAGCGCTTTATTAAGGTAACAGTTTATTGGTTTCTTGCTTATATCTCGAAAACAGTTACTCCTATCAATTTTTATCTTTCTTTCAAAATTAAAGCTGATAAAATTTCCTACAAAATAGTTATTTGCATTTCTTTTGTAAGACCAACCATAAGCGAGTTATAGAGATAGATATAAATAATATTTAACAAAAATTTGCTTTAAAATATAATGTTTGAAAAACCGAAATTAAACTAAATTAATTGAGTCTAACACTTTAATATTGAAAAAAGGAGAAGACATAAAAGTCACCAAAGTCTTCAGAGTCGTTTTTAGTCGTCATATTAATAACAATAACATTAATAATAATAATAACGCTGCATTTTCGTCTTCGTCTCAAACATTGAAAACTGAATTACATTTTTGTTCAGTAACAGGTACAGTTTTCTTATTGGTTTTTTCCTTATATCTCGAAAACAGTTACTCCTATCAAATTTTATCTTTCTTTCACAATTAAAGCTAATAAAATTTCCAACAAAATAGTTATTTGCACCTCCTTTTTCTTCTAATTAAGTATTGGACCTAATAAATTAAGTGTATTTTAAATCACAAAACATTTTCTGTTAAAGCACTTTTTTTTTTAAATATTAATTATTTTCAAACTTATATCTCGCTTATGGTTAGTCCTACATGAGAAATGCAAATAACTATTTTGTAGGAAATTTTATCACCTTTAATTTTGGTGAAAAAGTAAAAATTGATAGGAGTAACTGTTTTCGAGATATAAGCAAAAAACAAAAAAACTGTTACCTTAATTAAGCGCTTGCATATAAGCAAATTTAGTACTACTAGTATCGTTAT